>NC_081411.1:300179504-300282004 GCF_030272615.1 Cryptomeria japonica
AAAAGGTAGTTGATCATGTCATTCCAAGCCTTCCCACCTCATTTTGAGCCTAAATGACCACTCAAGCCATGAGCGGGGCACACTTAATCTTGTTTAATGTGTTTAACTTCCCAACTCCCTAATACTTTAATTTGGTTATCACTTGTTGAGAAAAACTTCCAATGGGTCAGTACACATAAATAAAATCTTACATGTAATCATCCACAAAGATAAAGTGCATAACCAACATATATCAAATCAAAACATCATAAAATATCTCAATCAAGAGGAATTCAATCAGCAATAAGGAAGTCAAAAGCATGCATGAGATTCATTGGCATCGAACATAACTATCATAAGAATGATTCCTGAAGGGGCATTGCAAAATTATTCTTTAAATAAAACCTCATAGAACACTACTCAAAATTAAACACATGAATAAGCCAATAAATACTATTTAAAATAATTAAATATACAAAAATTGTGCATACGAATCAAGAAGAAAAAATGATCTATAAGTACAAAACTACACTAGCTCCCTAGAATGATAATTTATAAACTATTAAATAATGGGAGTATTTGAAACCATCAACTAATTCCAAAAAAATAATTAAAAATTAAAGATCACTTGCAAGCTTGGTGTGCCAATATTGGTATGTGAAAAGATTAATGGATAGTGGTATGAGTGAAAATTTTTAAACCTATTGAAATGATAGGTGTTCATGTAGGGATAAGAAACATCAACATAAAATTATGATTAAAAAACATCACAAAAGGATCAACTACCTTTGATTACAAATGGTTTAGTAAATATGGAGTGAACATAACTATGTTCGCTACAAGAAAAGAACACATTTTCCTTACAGATAATAATCATATGGATAAAACTTGTGACATAAATACGATCGAACAAAAATAATTTTAATCACCGTTTTCCCAATGAGATCACCATAGATTGAAAATATATTGGATTGTAAATCAAGAATATAATGCTAAAGGTAGAAGAGAACAACACACAAATTAACAGAAAATACTTTGGAAACTATAAAGTATGAAGACTTCTCATGGAGATTAAATCCACCAAAAAAACAATATAGTAGGATTATAATATATTAGACATCCACTAAAAAATAGAAATATTAACCACATATTACCACAACATGAGGACAATGCAATAGCAAATACCTTTGTTGCACAAAAGTTAAAAATTGCGACTTATCGTAAATATAGTTAGGTTAACATATGGATGAGCGAAAAAGTAAAAACATCTAACCTAGTCAAAGATTTAGATTTAAGGTGAAATTTTAATGTTGTGTCACACTTTTGTAAAGTAACTTATCAACACTAATCTAATTTTTTTCTCAAATCACTAAAAAGCTACATATATAATTTAAATTTTGAAATTATATTTACTTATGAAATGTACATTCTTAGTTTATTTTATGTGTTTATTTTTGTTTAACAAAAGTTATAAAGTTATCTAAAATATCATTTAAAAAAAATTGATACAATAATTTATCTTTTGATAAAATGCTTGCAATTTTTTGTTTGTACTTATAACTTGAAAATTTTGTGAATGGATTAACTTTTTCTCATTATAAAATTATGCTTTTAATAAATCTTTAAATTTGTGTGTATTAAACACATAAATATTTAAATGTGGCAACACTTTTTCTTAACAATTTATCTAAAATATAAAAAATAATTATATCATCTTGACATGGAATCTTTTGTCTAGTGCAACATTTTTTGTTATTTTTTGGAAAGGAACTCTAGTATTTTTTTTCTTAAAAATACAACCAGCTTTATATTTTAGTCCTAATGACCAAATTTTAGTATAATTAAAAGTAATTGATTAATGCAAAATTATATTTTTAAAATTAAATTGCTAGATCTATATGTTATAATATTTTAATGTTTTTACAAAAATATAATTTATATCAATGGGATTTGTGAATGTTATTGTAAATATTTCATTTATTTCATTTTTCACTATTCATTTAGTTCCAATTTATTAAAAGTGGGTTAGGCTTGTACTTATGGAGGGGAAAAAGTGGGACCAAGTGACTATGACCTAATCCCACATTAACCAACATATTGGGAATACGAAAGAGCCTAGGGAGATAGCTCACCTTGGATACTTTTTGTGGGAAAGAGAGAGCCAAGGATTATCTCTTAGGTTTATATTCCTCTTGTTGTAAATGAAGGTAAGATGTGAAAGATTGATCAACTAGACTAGGAGATGAATAATGAAGCATATATAAATTGAAATTGTACAAACTTACAGATTTGAAACTAGAATACTAAAAGCAGAGAAGGAGGAGGAATTTGGATGTGTACCTGATGCTGAAAATTGAGCCAAACTATCTAGGACTAGGGCGCCACGCCCCTGTACCTAATGATTTGACAAAGAGCTGCAACTAAAAGGCTGTAAACTTGAGATCCCAAGCTTTCTCACTAACAAAAACCACTAAAATTGAGGGGGACCAGGGTGCCACACCCTTGTTCTAGGTAGGGCCAGGGCACCACTCCCCTATCCTTGATGGATTTGGGATAGTTTGATACTTTAGGACTATCCTTATGTCTTTTGTTGATTCGAGAAGTCTTCTGGCTACCTGTTTCTACACCTACAACTAGAAAGAGAGGGTTTGGGTGGCTATATAGGGTTTTGCCTTAGTCAAATCCCTATTCTGGTGATTTCCATCTCAACACATAACTGATGTGTATAGTAAAATAGTGTGTGCAAGAATCTTGTGTGTTTGTCAAACCCTAGGATGAAAGTAAACAATCTAGAGAAACCCTAAAGAAAAAACCCTAATTGATTATAATTGAAAAAGTAAATTCTCTAAATCAATGATGCAAAGTGTTATAAAGAGTGAATGTAAATGTGTAAATGAGTGTAAATAATCTCATACAAAGACATGAAAATAACTTGAAATCATACAAATCCCTAAGGGAGAGATATTTGCCACTAAATCTCCTACTATTCTTCAATGTCTTCAAGGCTCATAATTGATGATGAATTCTTGATGAATTTTGTTGAATGTTGTTGAATATTTTTGAAGACTCCACATAAGATTCTCTTTCACCACATAGAAGGCTCCTTGTGCTCGCTCCAACAACTTTTTCCTTAGATCTTAGTTCCTATTCGATTTGATCTTAGTTGCCTTCAAATGAAGAAAGAGAGGTCTTATGTATGAAACCCTAGATCCTAATTTCATCTTTAGGATGACCTAGGGTTTGAATTTCCCACCAATCTTTCACCAAATTTTCAGGGCCATTAGATATGATGATATTAGAGAAAATCCCAAAGTTACAGCTAATTTCAAGATATTTTATATGTGAAATCAGGCCTTATAAGTCATGTAGTGTCGTAAATTGTACACCCTTGCTAGGGTGGTACAATTTCACATCTTGTTAGCACCCGCCCTATTCTGTTTTGCATCTTGCATTTCTAATCTCTTTTAAGTATTTAATTAATTAATTTAATTAAACATAAATTCATAATTCCTCACTTCATGTGTTATAAAGTTGGGCTCTTTACCCTAAGTGTGCCCCTCTTCATTTTTTTTCTTCAATAAATCATTTTAGCACAAACCCTAATTATGTCATATTTTGACCTTTAAGGCTCAATTTCACATATCAAATCACCTCAAAAATAGTTGTAACTTTGGGATTCACTCTAATATCATCATATCTAATAACCATGAAAATTTGGTGAAAATTTGGCCAGACCATGTGCAAAGTGCACATGGTCCTCAGATTTTTTTCTCAAAATTTTAGGAGCATAATCCTATTATATAATAATTCTTAACCCCAAAAGATTGGTGAGAAATTTGAATCCTAGGTCAGCCTAAACATGAAATTAAGATATAGGGTTGCATACTTAAGAACTCTCTTTCTTCATTTGAAGGGGTCTTTTTCTAAGAATCTAAGAGAAGCTTTTTGGAGCATAAAGAGCCTTCTTTGCAGCAAAAGAGTAAATCTTTGAGGTCTTCAACAAAATAAAAAAATTATCCATCAAACATTCATCAAGCATCATTTCATCAATTGGGGGATTTTGAAGATGTAGGAGAACAATAGGAGATCACCAAGTGAAGATCGGCTTGTACCTCTTGGGGTTGGGTATGGTTTCATGTTGTTTTCACATCTTTGTATGAGATTAATTTTGATCCATATTCATGCTTTAGATCACTTTGCATCATGTATTTTGAGCATTTACTTTGTCAATTATAAGCAATTAGGGTTGCTCTAGATTTTTTGCTTTCATTTTAGGATCTTGCACACACACAAGGTTCTAGCACACACATTTTCAGTACATTATCAGCTATTTGTTGAGGTGGAAATCACCAAAATAGGGTTTTGAATAAGGCAAAACCCTATATAGCTTCCCAATATCCTATTTTTCAACTACAGGTACAGGTTTGGATCTGAGCGTCGCTGGACGTTTTAGGACTGATAGAACACATAGAGACTATTCTAGAGTGTAGATTTAATCAAAAACCCCTGGGATAGGGGTGTGTCACCCTATTCCTTATGAGGATAGGGGTATGGCACCTTGGACCTACCTATTTTTAGCAGGGTTTAGCAGTGGAGCACTTTTTAGATCTCAGAATCCAACCCTTCAGTTGCAACTTTAGACTTGCAAAATTAGGACCGTGGCATGGCACCCTAGTCCTGGAAAATTTAGCCCAATTCTAGACACAGGTGCACCTCCAACTTTTCCTCCTAATCTATACTTTTCAGCAACATATCAGTTATCTTTCATTTTGCATTTCAAGATTAGGGTTTGCTTGCTTACTTGCACTTTAGGTTAGATTGTATTTTGAATCACTCCTCTCTCTCATTATAGCAAGGGAATAGAAACCCTAAGAGGTAATCTTGAACTCTCTCTTCATCACAAGAAGTAGCCTAAGTGCATTTTTTATTAAGGGAAAATAGGTTTTGAGGGGACTTGAAACCCCATACAATAGGTTTTGAAGGGACCTTAAACCTAATAGATTTTATCGGGATCTAGAACCGAGTAGAACAAGCTACTCAAAGATAATAACAAAGAAATCCATAGCCAAACAACATCCAACTAAAGAAAAAAAAGGTTTCTTGAAGGAATAAAATTTAGAAAACTAGCAGGCCCACCAAAACCAGGACTAAAAAGATCAGCCCCAAGAAAGAGAAGAAGGGTAAAATAAAGACAACCTTAGCCTATATCTACAAACATGCATGGATCTGGGTACCCATAAACCTAAACATAAAATCCTAATTATAATATTTGACCATACATACCCAATCTAGAAGATAAGGGTTTTGACAGGTTCCCCAAACCTAGAATTTGGGTTTTGAATTGGCTCTGAAAATTAGCAAAAGGTTTTCCAGGATCCCCAAACCTTCAACAAATAAACTAGGTTACCAGTAGCATAATATTCCCTTAACTGAAAACAAGAACAAAAGCTGGCAAGACTAGGCCCTCGAAAATTGCTAGCAACCAACCTGTCACTGGGTTTTGCATGGCTCCCAAAGACAGAAAAAAAGGTTACCCAAGGTACCAAAAGCCAAGAACAAAAAAGTCTTCCAAAGAGACATCAATAAGAGAAAATGCCACAAAAATAGTTGGGGATCTAGGAAGAGAAAAACCCAGACACTTTCAAGAAGACAACTTTGAGAGAGAGAACCATAAACCTCAGCCAGCAACATGGGTAACATCAGAAGTCAAAAAGACCAAACACACTATCTCTCCACATCAATAGGAAACATGTGCACCTCAATAGGATGATAAGATAGGCAAATAAACGTCCCAAAAAGAACCATAACAACAAGTTGAAGCTAGTCTTTACCCCTCCACCACATCTACACCTCCATAGGAAACTAGGTCACCTCTAACAGACAAGGAAGGATGAAAAATAGATGCCTAGTAAATCCTCTCAAAAGGCTCCTCAAAAGAAGGTCATCCACCGCAGTAGAAAGAAAGCCCAGCAGCGAAAGAACAAAAAGAGACAGACCTTCCAAACATCTAAAAAAACCTTACAAAGATTTGAAGGAGCCATAGAAACAACAACATCTCTGGAAACCAAAGCCTCGGGAGAAAACATACCAGAGGTCACAAATACCCAAACCCAAAACCTTCCACAACCCCTATCTTCCAAAAATCAAAACTAATAGGGAACCCCAAAGGACGAAGTAAAATCGAGGGGTTCAGAGGCTACACTCCAAAGCCAAAATAGAGGATTCATCTCTCCCTGCGTAGAAGCGTCTTTTCCACCAATGCCCTCTACAACTGTTGTAGGATGGAATAGACAGAAAGGGATGGAACCCATATCACAATGGTGCAACAACCACAAAACTTGCCAAGCACAACAGCTAAATGCTACAAAAGAATTTTTGCCACCATCGTCCTAGTCATCTGAATTGGCTTCCTCATCGCCTGAGGAAACCCCAGCCCTTGTGTTCCCACCTCTCCCGCTCAAACCCATAAAAAAACATTAAGTAGCCAAAGTGTGTTACCTCCCTAGGCTCTTTTGTATATCGTGAGTGTGTATGAGAGTGCGATTAGGGTTTCTATACTTAGTTTCACTTTTTCCCCTACACATCTTTGGTGAACCCGATGTGAATCCAATTTTATTGTCATTGTATTGCATTGTTAGATCTAGATCTGGTATATTTATTTTCTTTCAAAACACAAAAAGAAGAAAAAAAAGAAAGAGATTCCTTTCATTTTACTTGCATTGTGTAGTCAAATTTCATTTCAAAATGTCAGATTTTTATTTACAATATGTTCATTCTTTCTACAATGTATGCAATTATGTTGATTATAATTTTAGTAAGAATGAATTAGATGAAGCTTTAGATGATTTTTTGAACCCTAAGGCTTCTAAACCATCATTTTTTCAAAAACTAATCAACCTTGTTACTATGCCATTTCGTGGTGATGAGAAAGATAAGTTGAATGGATCCTCCCATGAGTACATTCCTATCAAATCCTCCAATAAATATAATAACATGGTTGGCCATGATAATTCTCTTTATGATGTTATGTCTCCTTTCAAGTCCAAAGATAAACTTTCAATCACTATGACCATGATTTATTGGATGATGCCCTTGACGACTTTATGTCTTTGCCTAAAACTTCAAATAAAAACAATGCATCTAAAAGGTTAATCAATGTGAATGAACATAGCAAACCTCTTTTTGAATTCCAAGGTTCTTATCCTTCTCCAACCTCACCTCTCTCTAATCAACCCCTTTTCACAGTTCAAGGTGGATATAGTCATGACTCCTTTAGCACTCCAAACAAACCTATCATTACAATGCAAGGAAGAAATCCCACTAAGAGTCCTTATATCTATGCTAAAAAATTAACTAAGGAGAGTTTTAATGCAATTTCCCATACCTCTAACATGAGAAACAATAGGCAACCTAATCCCCCTCTGATTATCCTAACTTCTCTTCCTGAACCTCAACCTATTCTTCCTCAAGCACCTCACATTTCACAAACTCTTGCTAAGGAATATGATCTTGTTGAACAACTTAAGGCTACTCCTACTAAGATATCCCTTTGGTATTTGATTCAAACCTCCTCAACTCATCATGCATTGCTACAAGATTCCTTGACAATATTGAATGTCCCACCCGTAATGACATCCAATAATATGGCCTCCTTGATTAACTCTATCATGTCTCCCAAGGATCAAATTGTGTTTACACAAGATGAGCTACCCTCTATTGAAATTCAACATCAATATGATACCTTAATTATTATGGTTAGTATAAATGATAGTGCAATAAGACGAACACTAGTGGACAATGGTTTTGGCCTTAATGTTTGTAGCATTAACTTTTTGCATAAGATCAATGTTAATACATCTCTTATTAAGACCGATTCTCTCACTATCTGAGGCTTTGACAATGTTTCTAAATTGTCATTAGGTATCATCACCTTGCCCATTAAGGTAGGTCTTGTTACTTTACCCACACCCATCCATGTCATGTCTGGAGAATTGGCATACAACTTGTTACTAGGGAGACCTTGGATTCATAGCATGCAAGTTGTCCCCTCTACATTACATAGGCAAGTTAATTTTATTTTCAACAATAAGAGATATACCTTGCTAGGTGATACAAATCTCCTGGCTTGTCTACAAACATCAACTTCCAAATCCTCTTCAACTAGTTCTTCCCTAACTATCTTAGATTATTCCTCTAAAGCCTCTACTCCCACTAGTGTGATCACTTCATCAAACCCATCTCCTACTTCTAAATCATTTCCCAATACTTCCTCAAGTGGACCTAAGGTTCTTGAGGAAGAGTCTTCTCCATTTGACTCTACGATTGAGGAGACCTTCTCTCCTGAAAAGGTTCTTGCAAAAGATGATTGGGGATCCCTTGATTTTAATCCTACTTTCGTAGGGGAATATAAAACTCCCCCTAGATAAACTAAGTTTGAAAAGAAGAAAGAAGAAGAAGAACCTAAAAAGAAATCCACTTTATCTGGGCCATTTAGTAATAAATTTGTGGTGGCTTCCCAAACTTTATCTCCCTTAGTTTCTAACCTAGAGGACTTTGACCCTTCATTTTATGAAAATCGTCCTTCTCTCTCGAAAATGGCTAACCTTTTTGGTCATGGTTTTCACATCCTAGCTAGGTGTGGATATAATTGTAATGGATGTGGTGCTCAAGAACAAGGGATCAAGGTTCCCTTGGAAAACAACTTTCGTGATATGACATTGGGCTTGGTTATGATCCTTTTAAGTGTACTAAAATGTCTAAGAGACCATCTATTACTGTTAATGTCATTTTTGCTTCTCTCTCAGTGAAATATCTAGAGTACATTGACCGAGACTCTTCCAGTGTCCTCGCTTTGGATGTTTTTTCCACTGATGACTCCTTGGCTGAATTCCTACGAGCTTATGACAACCTTCCTTGTTATTACCATAATCGTGGTTTTCCCTAATGTCTAAATGTAAAAGATTACTTTGGGAAAGAAAGAAATAATGATGAGATAGTTAAAAAATTTCCCCAGTTAAAAGATGCTCCTCAATAAAGTAATCTCCTCATAAGTTACACTATTGATATCAAGATGGATCCTTGTGTTGAAGATAAAATCATCAAGATAGGGAAATGTCTTGACAAAGAAGAGCAAAAATAATATTCTGAATTATTACATGAATTCCTTGAGATCTTTGCTTGGGTGTACTCTGATATGCCTGGCATAGATCCTAAGATTTTCACTCATAACATTTTCCTAATTCCTAATGCTAAACCTATGAAGAAAAATATTCGAAAGATTGACCCTAAAGTGGCAATACTTGTTAAGGGTGATATTGAAAAATTGCTGGGTGTCGGGTTCATTCGTCCTATCTATTATTCCCCATTGATTTCAAACATTGTGGTTGTGGTTAAGTCTGATAATAAGATTAGGATGTGTATGGATTTTTAGTGATCTAAACAAAGCCTCTCTAAAAGATGACTTTCCCCTCCTGAATATCGATATGATAGTGGATTCTTTAGTAGGTCATGCTTTATTATCCTTCATGGATGGTTTCTCAAGATATAATCAAATATTCATTAATCCTCTAGATCAATACAAAATTGCTTTCAATACCCCTTGGGGCACATTTTGTTGGGTTATGATGCCTTTTGGATTAAAAAAAGTGGGTGCAACCTATTAGCATGCTATGACTCTTATCTTTCATGAATACATACATAAAACTATAGAAGATTACATTGATGACATCTTAGCTAAATCTATTCTTCGCATAGATCATGTTAATATCCTTTGTTAGGGATTTGAGAGAATTTGTAAGTATAAAATGCACTCGAATACCCGAAAATGTGTTTTGGGTGTGGATAGTGGAAAACTATTAGGATTCATAGTTTCGCATCGTGGAATTGAGGTGCATACAAAAAAATTAGATACCATTGTGAACATGCCACCTCCTAAAAATGTCTCCCAACTAAAAATTTTGCATGGAAAGATTCAAGTTATTGATAGGTTTGTATGTCAACTCATGCATCGTACCTTTCCTTTTACTCAGTTTCTTAAAAATAATACCACCTTTCAATGGAATGAGGATCGTCATCAAGCATTTGAAGACCTAAAAACTTATTTGGCCCATCCTCCTATTCTTCAACCTGTTGACCCTTCTAAACCCTTTTTCCTATACACAGTTGCTTTGCTTCATGCTCTTGCATCTCTATTGGCACAACTTGATAAGGATGGTAGAGAATTTCTAGTTTATTATATAAGTTGTACTCTACTCGATTACGAAGTCTGATATTCTGTAATAGTAAGGCAGTGCCTTGCTTTAGTCTTTGAAACCCATAAGTTAAGGCATTACCTTTTGAATGTCAGACCATGTATAATCATTAAATTTGATCCTCTCAAGCATCTTTTCTCTAAAGTTGACCTCTCAAGATGCTCAGCTAAATGGGTTATGATGTAGACTGAGTTTGACCTTAAGTTTGTCTCGCAAAAGGCAATAAAGGGTCAAGCATTGACCGACCACTTAGTTGAGGCTCCTTCAACCTTCTCCCTACCTAACCCAGAGTCTTTTCCTGCTGAATGTATTTTCTCTACTAAGTTGATGAGATTTGGGAGTTATATTTTGATGGCTCTAGGTGTCATATAGTATCGGGGGTAGGGGTGGTTTTAATTTCTCCTAAAAAGAAGCCTATTCCTTTATCATATCATCTCAATTTCTTATATACTCGCAACATTGTTGAATATAATGCTCTTATAGCTAGAATTCAAGAATCCTTAGCATTTAACGTAAAACATTTACATGTCTATGGATATTCTCAACTAATCATAAGACAAGTAATAGGAGTTTATTATGTTAAGAAAGATAAATTATCACAATAAAGAGATCTAGCTATATTTTTGTTGCAAAAGTTTGATTCTTATACCATGGAGCCTATTCCTTAAAAAGATAATCGACATGCTGATGTGATGGCATGTGTAGCCTCTCTTGTGTCTTTAGAGGACCCCTTGGTAGATCTTATATTCACTATACACAACCTCACTACCCCGGCTATTGTTGATAATCCTAGTGACTGATAATTCTGATACTAAATGTTTAGTACAGGTGTCAAGCTAACACGATGAGAGGGGGGGGGGGTGAATCATACAAACTTAATCTTTCATAAAAACAACAGATTCAACCTCGGTAACCTTATTAGAAAAATAGTAAAGCATGCAGACTCATAAACAGATAAGATCACAAAATATTTAACACTTGATTTAACATGGAAACTCAAATAGGGAAAAACCACTGTGGGATTTCAAACCCACTAAGAAATATAATCTTCTAGAGTATGGTTGGTTAAAAGAAAATCATGTTAAAGATTACAAACACATTGCTAGATGTGACCCGGTTAAGGGATTTCCCTCATGCTAAAGCAGATTCTTATTTGCCCAATACAATCTAGTCATAGGACTTATCTTGTCCTTCTGCTGGGCTCTATAGTCTGTTAATCAAACAGGTCTTCAAGCTTCTATGCTCGGTAATCACTATGTAGCATCCCTGTGCTTACATTTGCCCACATCCATTGTTTATCAATAGTTCCTTATTTATAAACAATTTGCTAACCGCATAATCTCCTTGATCACATTTCCCATGATCAATCATAGCCATCATATCTTCAAACTTGACTAGGTTCAATGTATCCTTCAATCTGAAAACATTTTACCTCACCTTGGAACTTGCATACATTTCTTGGAACTTGTGCTAAGGTATTGCGGTTCAATCTGAGCTGTAGATCTTCCTGCCGATCTTCCATTGCTATAGATTCTTAACAAACTTCATACACATTGTATCAATCATTTAATCATAACCAGCTCATCAGCTTCCATCATTAAATGATGCTTTTATTCATTCAATGCATTATGTTATTACTCGGTTGCAACTTGGTGAATACTAAACTTCACTCGGTAGACATTCTACCTTCATTAATCGATAGCGATAACCTTAGGGTTTACCGACTAGGTTCCTTAGGGTTTACTGACTAGGTTCATTACTCGGTAACATAGAATAGTATTAACCTTACAATCAAAAACATATGTAGGATATAAAAACAATCTAAACATCACGATCTCATCATTGTCTAACTCGGTAATAGTTGCCCATTGAATAACTTATTCCTCCCCTTATCATCATATTCTTTCTGTGTCTTTTACCGACATCTTAATTATCTTCAAAACACACTTCTTAAGATATGGCAACATCATACTGAATTAGAAAATCAATTTCTTGACATCAATGACAAAATAATAATATTAAGATAGTAAAACATCCTTAATCAGTTATATCCATAATCATCAACAACCTTCTCAATATCCTTATTGAAATGCCAACAATCTCTCATTGTAATTGGAATGCCAACAATCTCCCTTTGTCTTTTATAATGCCAACGATATCCCCCTTTGGCATTGATGGCAAAACCAATTGATTTAACCTAATTGATTCGGATTCAGATTGCTATGAAATGCTGAAATGCCCTCCCTTTTATTAGATTTATCCCCCATACATCAATTTTCTCCTTTTTGTTCATCAGTATTCTCCTCCTTTTTTTTGTTCATCAATCTTCTCCCCCTTTGACAACAATGCCAAAAACTAAAGAACTAAAACATGATTTCTTCCATTGAGAAGTGAATTCCTTATTGTTATGTATCTACTCAGTCTCAGTTAGAGCATTTTGTCTTCAATTCCTGTTCCCTGATATTGTTTCCTGAAAACCTTTAGAAAACCTCCTAAAGTGTGTAAATCAGCATCAACTCCTAAAAGATATTATGTAGAGTCATCAAATTGATGCTTTCATCAAACTTGGTCAGTGAGTGGAAGATAGGGGTAGGATCCCTAACTTGCTTATGAGATACTCAAAAGTGTCCCTTGGCAGTGCCTTGGTGAAGATATCTACTATTTGTTCCTTTGTGCTAACATATTCCAACACCACTTTCTTCTCTTGAACTTCTTCTCTAAGATAATGATATTTGATAGAGATGTGCTTTGTCTTAGAGTGCATAATAGGATTCTTTGAAATGTTAATGGCACTAGTATTGTCATAGAATATAGTTACTAGCTCGGTAACTTTCTCATTTATACCTTCCAATAGTTGTTTGATCCAAGCTATATTAGTGCAATTCAATGCTGCAGCAACATATTCAACTTCTAATGTTGACTATGAAACACATCCTTGTTTCTTGCAAAGCCAACTCACTAGTCTTTCTCCTAAAAAGAAAGCTCCTCCACTTGTGCTTTTCCTGTCATCAATGTTGCCTGCCTAATCAGCATCAATAAAAACTTTTAAATCAAAATCATTTCTCTTGTGATATACTAAGTCATAATCCTCAGTGCCTCTCAGGTATCTGAGAATTCTTTTGATTGCTATCATATGAGTTTCTTTAGGATCTGCAAAAAATATTGCAACCATACCTACTGCATGTGCTATATCTGGTCTGCTGTGAACAACATATTGCAACTTTCCAATCATAGATCGGTAAAGTGTTTCATCAACAGATGCAGAATCATCATTCTTTGATAGTGTATAGTTGGTAGTCATAGGAGTGCTTACAAGTTTTGAATCCTCCATTCCAAATTTCTTCAAGATTTTTTTATGTACTTGGATTGAGTAATGAAAATCTCATTTTTCATTTGTAGTATCTATAAACCTATAAAATACTTTATCTCGCTGATTAGTAACATCTCAAATTCTTTGGTCATTTCATTTCCAAAGTTCTTTCATAGAGAATCATTTCCACAAAATATAATGTCATCAACAAATATGGCTGAGATTAGTATTCCATTTTCATCATTCTTCATGTACATATTACTATTTTCACTTGTTCTTATAAAACCAATTTTGATTAAATAAGAGTGCAATCTCTCATACCATGCTCTAGGTGCTTGTTTCAAACCATATAATGCTTTGTTCAATTTAAATACCTGATCTTTATTCTTGTCTTCAACAAATCCTTCAGGTTGTTCAATAAAAACTTCTTCTTCTAATATACCATTCAGAAATGCAGATTTGACATCCATTTGATATACCTTGAAATTCTTGTAAGTAGCATATGCCAACAATGTTCTTACTCCTTCAAGTCTTGCCACAGGTGCAAAAGTCTCACCATAATCAATTCCTTCTTCTTGAGCATAACCTTTGCAAACTAGTCTTTCTTTATTTCGAATGACCTCACCTTTTTCATTTAACTTGTTTCTGAAAATCCACTTTGTACCGATTACATTTTTGTCCTTCAGTCTTGGGACCAGTGTCCATGTGTCATTCTTCTTGATTTTATCAATTTCTTCTGTCATAAAATTTATCCAATCTTCACTATTGAATGCCTCTTTCACTATCCTCGGTTCAAATTTAGATATCAGACATGTGTTTTGTCTCAATTTGCTCCTTGTCATCACTGGATCATCTTGATCTCCAATAATCTGACTTGATGCATGATTCCTTCTGACATACTTGGCTAATATAGGCTAGGTAGGCTCTGTATGATCTTCTTCATCACTTGATAACTGGATATTCTCTTCATTTCCTTCAACAGTCTTCTCGGTAGAATTTTTCGGTTGAACATAGACAAATCCTTCATAATTTTCTGGTTCTTTGGAGTTTCCTTCATCATTTCTTTCTGCAAGTTCATCAATTTTCACATTTGCCCTTTCTACTATTTTGTTAGATGATTTGATCAGACATTTAAAGGTTTTGCTTCTAGAAGAATAACCTAGAAATGTTCCTTCTTCACTTTTCTGATCAAACTTACCATTTCTATCATCTTTGTGAACATAGCATCTACTTCCAAAGATTTTATAATAAATTACATTAGGTTTCTTATCATACCAGATTTCATAAGGCATCTTCAAAGTTCCTTTCTTCAGTTGTACTTGGTTCAGGGTGTAAACTGTTGTGCTTATTGCTTCTCTCCAAAATGTTTGAGGTACCTTCTTTTCTATCATCAAGGTTCTGGCACAATCCACAATAGATCTATTTCTTCTCTCAACTATTCCATTTTGTTGTGGAGTTCTTGATGCAAAGACTTGTCTTTTAATGCCATGATCATTGCAGTATAAGTTAAACTCATCAGATGTGAACTCTTCTCCTCTATGTGATCTAAGACATTTCAGTTGTCTTCCTATTTCATTTTCAACTCTTGCCTTGTATCATTTAAACATTTGAAAAGCTTCTAATTTTTGTTTTAAAAACATAACTGACATCATACTTGAATAATCATCCACAAATAATATGAAATATTTGTCACCATAATATTGAACATTCATAGGACCACAAAGATCGGTATGCACAAGATCTAAAATTCCCTTAGAAGTGTAACTTGTAAATCTTGATCTTGTCATTTTTCCCATCTGGCATCCTCGACATATAGCATTCTCGGGTTTCTCAAGACTCGGTAGACCTCTTCCTTGGTGCTTCTTACTTATTTTGATTAGATTATCAAAAATTACATGATAACACCTTTTATGACATAACCAGGTATCATCTATCTTTACATAAAGACAATTATTCCGAGTTGAGTCAAGATGAAATGTGTTACCTTTTGTTTGTGTCCTGGTAGCAGCTAACATTCCATGCTTGTCATGAACTTTGACAATTCCATTATGAAATTCTATTCGGTATCCTGTATTGTTTAGTTGTGCTACACTCAACAAATTGTATTTCAAACCTTCAACCCAATAAACATCATTGCATTTTGCATTGTCAATAAGTGTTATGGATCCTTTACCTCTTACTGGACATGGTGCATCATTACCAAATCTTACATAACCTCCATCATAATCTTCTAATATAACAAACTTGTGTTTATCACTTGTCATGTGATGTGAACATCCACTATCTATGATCCAAGAATCATTTTTACTTATGTGAGATATTAGGGCTTTTTCTTCATACCTTTCTTCATTTGATCCATCTTTGGTAGCAACATAAACAACTTCCTCTGTATTAGTTTCATCTGATTTATCATCATTAAATTCCTCATCAACTATTAAGCATGTCTTTTTATGTCTTCTCCTGAAGTCTCGGTGTCCTCTGTAATGATTATCTGTCTGTCTGTCATCTCGGTAATATATCTTTTCACTAGATTCTTTGTCAGGACAGTTAGAATCCATATGTCCAATTCTATCATAGTTAAAACATTTCAAAGGTAGTTTTCCTTTGTACTTACCTTTTCCTCTCGGTAGCCTTTTGGTTAATAATGCTTCAAACTCTTCTTGCTTTTTGATTTCCTCATACAGTTTGTGCACTTTTTCCATATTCTTACAAAATCTTTCACTTGCTACACTGTGATCCCCTTCAGTGTATTTACTCATTCTATCATTGTAATCATCAGATTCATCAATATGAAAAGAACTGAAAGCAGATTCAACTTTATTTACCGAAGACCCATTGTTATCAAAATTACTTAACTCAAATGCATGTAGCTTACCGATAGTATCATCTAAAGAAACTGGCATATTGGGTACAAACCTCAATTCATTGATTGCAGAGACTCAAATTGCATAAGCTGGTAGAAGGGTTCTTAATAACTTAATTGTTATATCCTTTTCTTAAATAGTTCCACCTGCTCCTTTGATTTGATTGACAATCTCCTTTAGTCTTGTACTATACTAGGTTATGTTCTCTCCTTCATTCATCCTCATAGATTCAAGTTGTCCTCTTAGACTATCCACTTTTTCTCTTTGAACATGTTCATCACCACCATACACAAATATGAACTTGTCCCACATTGCCTTGGCATCATTGTAGCCTTCTAGATCATTAAACTCTGAGTCGGTCAATATAGATGTTATTTCAATCATAGCTTGAATATGTTCTTTCTTTGCCTTTATCTCTTCCATTGTCAATGGATAGGTGCTCGGTGTAATGAAATTATTCTCCAGATAATATACAACATATTCTCCAACTCTTGATAAGTGCAGCTTCATTCTTTTCTGCCATGCAGAGAAACTTGACTTGTTCAGCTTTGGTGCATCCCTCTTATACATCTTTGGATCTTTTCCTCAAGTGTCTTTAAACTTTTTCTTTCAGAGTCCAAAGCTCTAATACCAATTGATAGTTCTGATACTAAATGTTTAGTACAGATGCCAAGCTAACAAGATGAGAGGGGGGGGTGAATCATACAAACTTAATCTTTCATAAAAACAAGAGATTCAACCTCGGTAACCTTATCAAAAAAATAGTAAAGCATGCAGACTCATAAACAGATAAGATCACAAAACATATAACACCAGATTTAACATGGAAACCCAAATAGGGAAAAGCCACTGTGGGATCTTAGACCCACTAAGAAATATACTCTTCTAGAGTATGCTCGGTTAAAAGAAAATCCTGTTAAAGATTACAAACACATTGCTAGATGCGACTTGGTTAAGGGATTTCCCTCAGATCTGTTAGGATCTTCACCTTGTTAGAAGTGACCTTGTTAAAGGATTTCAAGCACTCAATCAGAATGTCACCTTGCTAGAGGGTTTTACAAATAAGACTGTTAAGTCCACTCGGTTAAGAGATTTTCTATTACTTCACAAAATAACAGTAGTAAAAATATATCTGCAACTTCACATCTAAAAATGCTAAAGCAGATTCTTATTTTCTCAATACAATCTAGTCATAGGACTTATCTTGTCCTTCTGCTGGGCTTCTTACTCTATTATTCAAATAGGTCTTCAAGCTTCTATGCTCAATAATTACTATGTAGCATCCCTGTGCTTACATTTGCCTGCATACATTGTTTATCAATAGTTCCTTATTTATAAACAATTTGCTAACCGCTTAATCTCCTTGATCACATTTCCCATGATAAATTATAGCCATCAGATCTTGAAACTTGACCAGGTTCAATGTATCCTTCGATCTGAAAATGTTTTACCTTGCCTTGGAACTTGCATACATTTCTTGGAACTTGTGCTAAGGTATTGCGGTTCAATTTGAGCTGTAGATCTTCCTGCCGATCTTTCATTGCCATAGATTCTTAACAAACTTCATACACATTCTATCAATCATTTAATCATAACCAGCTCATCAGCTTCCATCATTAAATAACACTTTTATTCATTTAATGCATTCTGTTATTACTTGGTTACAACTCAGTGAATACTAAACTTCACTCGGTAGACATTCTGCCTTCATTAACCGATAGCGATAACCTTAGGGTTTATGAACTAGGTTCTTTGTTTGGTAACATAGAATAGTATTAACCTTACTATCAACAACATATGTAGGATATCAAAACAATCTAAACATCATGATCTCATCATTGTCTAACTCGGTAATAGTTGCCCATTGAATAACTTATTCCTCCCCTTATTCATCATATTCTTTCTGTGTCTTTTACCGACATCTTAATTCTCTTCAAAACATACTTCTTAAGATATGGCAACATCATACTGAATTAGAAAATCAATTTCTTGACATTAATGACAAAATAATAATATTAAGATAGTAAAACATCCTTAATTAGTTATATCCATAATCATCAACAACCTTCTCAATATCCTTATTGAAATGCCAACAATCTCTCATTGTAATTAGAATGCAAACAATCTCCCTTTGTCTATTATAATGCCAATAGTGATGTGATGTATTGTTTCATTATAGATTTCAATGAATGGTATTTGCATATTGTGAGATATTTGGGTGATGGTAGATTTCGTGACTCTACTTATAAGAATACTAGGGATAGGATTCACAAATTGGACGCTAGATATATTATCCTTTCTATTGTTCTTTATAAGAGGGGTTATAATGGTATTCTCCTTCGATGTATTAAAAAATCGAAAATCCCTATTGCTCTTGAGGAAGCACATTCAGGTGCTTGCGGGGGGAATTTTGGGGGTAGATCCTTAGTTCAGAGATTGCTTCAAATGGGATATTACTGGCAGACCATGGAGAAGGATTCCTTTGTGTTTGTTAAAAAATATCATCAGTGTCAGCAACATAACAATTTGATCCATGCCCCTGCCCAAGAACTTCACTCTCAAGTAGCATCATGGCCCTTCTCTGTTGGCAATTTTAGTTTGTTGGAATTTTTCATATAGATTTCATTAATGATATGTTGTCATTGATGTCAATTGAACCGGTAATGGTATTTATGTTATTCCTAATATTGTTGTTTTTGATATTGACTAGTAACTGGTAGGAAGAGCCTTGTGGAAGATGTTGTAAACTGGTATGTTAAGTTTGTGAGTTGAACTGATAAACCAGTGTAAAGGGTTAAACCTTTCTATGCAATGTAACTGGTAAACCCTATCAGTTGTTAAACCCTCACCAATCAATTTTGTTGGTTTATTATCTCATGAGCAGTAATGATGGAGACACGTGTGATCATTGTATGAGGATAAGTTCATATTATTTTGGCACATTTGTTTGATGTCTAGGGAATTAGCAGAGTGGATTGCATCTAAATGCATAGTGCGTGATGAGTTACAAAGTCTGATGAAGTGGTGATCATGGAGAGGTTGGAATTTTCTTGAAGAATATGAAGAGATTGCTATGATTTCTAATGGTCAAGATTGTGCCGACTTGTTTGTAATCTTGAAGATGAGAATTAGGTTTTTGTTGTGTTACCGACCCATTTGATTTGTATTTAAGGTCGATGAAGTTGTTTGTAAAATTTGTTGGCAAGATTGGCAGAAACTTGTTGAGTGTGTAGTTGCCTAATTGGTGAATGGATCTGCACTTTGAGTAAAGGCAGATTGAATCTTAAAAGGATCTGATCAAGAAAATGTAGTGTTATTCAGACAGATCAAGAAAACTTGTTGTTTTCTAATAATTACAGCAGAAGTGAAATCTTTTGATCAGGTAAGCTCTAACAAGCTTGGTTACTTATTAAATCCTCTAACAAGGTGGTCCATTAGCTTGGATTCTTAAATCCTCCAGCGAGGTTACTCCTAATAGGGTATTGTGCTTTTCATCAAGGCATATTTGTAAGTCCCTTAACCTGGTGATTCCTAACCAGAATTAGTTCTTAATAGGACTTATTGTAAAGCTTTAACATGCTTGTCTCCTAATAGGGTGAACTTCAGAAGAGTTCAGATAGCTATCCTTGTGAGTCTCATCTCCTTGTGGTTTTTACCTATTTGGGTTTTCCACGTATAAACATTTGTGTCAAGTAGTGAATGTTTTTTGTGGTTATGATCTTATTTGTTGATTTGATTAACTTCTAATAAGGCATGATAACTAGAGGCATCGAGAGATGAACATATTGAGATATGATTAAGCATTGTTGATGTTTATAAAGATTGGAGTTGTTTACTATTAAGTTGTCATAACAGTCAAACCGATTGATGTCAAGTATTCTTATGAATATTGATCTTGATTGTGATAAGTTTACTTTGTGTGATTGAATTTGAGTTTGGGAAGTTTGTATCAATTTTTTAGTATACAAATTCACCCCCCCATCTCAGTATTCTACTGGATACTTATTATTTCATACCACCAATTGGTATCAAAGCTTCTCAGGTCTTCTTTAATCTAAAAGCCTAACAGCTTGAGGAAAATATCTTGTAGATCATGATGAAGAAAGAAGGTCTGAAGTTCAACAAAGATAACTATAGAATATGGAGCAACAGAATGAAGATTTACATTAAGAGTCTTGGTAGTCAATATTGGAATCATATAGAAACTAAGTATATTACACCTATAGGAACCTGGACTAATGATCAGAAGAAAGAACAACAAGAAAATCACCAAAAATTAGAGGCTATTATCGGTTCCCTATTTGATGTTGAATATCTAGATGTTCATGGTCTTGAAACTGCATATGAAGTATGGAAAAAACTAAGTGAAGATATTTATAGCGGTGATGAACATGTTAAGATTGCTAAAGAAGAGAGTCTAAGAGGAAAGTTTGATGATATGAGAATGTCTTAAGGTGAGAATATCCAGTAGTATGGTCAAAGGATAAAAGAGATAGTTGGTGAAAAAAATAGTGCAGGATAGAAAGTGGAAGATGCCATAGTAATCAGTAAGGTACTGAGAACCCTACTACCGGTCTATGCTATCCGAGTTGCAGTATTCAGGAGCTGACGTCCATTGACAAAACTAAGGTATGTCTTGAGTCTATTATTGGAAAACTTACTTCTTTTGAACTAAATGGCTATGATGGTAGTGTACATAAATTAGAATCTGCATTCAGAGCTTCTGTCTCTAACCCATCTATGAGAAAAATTAGAGATATTAGCCATAGCTATGAATCTAGTTCCAACAGAGATGTTGATGAAGAAGATAACTTAGTGGAACTTGAAGCATTGTTGGCAAAACGACTACCTAGAGGCACTGGTAAATATAGAGGTAAGCTACCTTTAAAAATTTTTGCATACAACAAGATTGGTCATATAGTAGCTAATTGCCCTAATGGTGAAAATGAATACAAGAGAGACAAATTTAAGAAGTATAAGGGTAAAGGAAAGAGAGATTGTCTTGTAGCTATTGACAATGGTATTACTGATGAAGAATCCGATGATGATGCTAGTGATGATATTGTCTTTGTAGCTATTAAGGAAGAAATATCAGATGAGAAGGCACTAGTATCCAAGATGGATAACTCTGGTGATTGGATCATTGATAGTGGTTGTTCACATCACATGACTGGTGATCGGAGAAAATTTATTTCCCTAAAGGAATTTGATGGCAGTGTTGTCAGATTTGGCAATGACTCAACTTGTATGGTTAAAGGTAAGGGATTTATTTCTCTTAATGGGACGAGCAGTGCTGACAATGTCTATTGGGTTGAAGGCCTAAAGCACAATCTTTTGAGTGTGGCACAACTTAATGATAGAGGATACCCACTGGAGTTTAGAAATAGTATGTGGAAAATCTTTGACAACAAAGGTGAATTGATTGCAACTGGGAAATAGACCAGAGGTAATCTATTTCATCTTAATCCTAAAGTTAGCAACTGTTTGATTGCAAAGATAGATGATAGTGTTAGGTGCCATAGACAACTGAGAGGGGGGGTGAATCAGTTGTCAAATAAATTCAAACCAAAAACAACTTAACCAACCTTAATGTTTAATACCTGTAAACCAAAATTTATGTTGGTAGATAGTTTATTAGTTAATTGTAGTACCGGTAAAGATTAATGTATGAAACAGAAAGACAATAACATCCACAACACATAACACCAATATTTGTATGTGGAAACCTTGTAAGGGGAAAACCCCGGTGGAAAACCTTACCCACAATTAGATGATACTACTGTAGATAGTATGTGTATACAAATGGGGTCTACACATGCAAAAAGGCCAAGCGCCTAGATCTCACTGCTTAAACACAAATAGAAGTCACACTGACTACAATTGGATGGTTAAATCCAATAAAGATGTACTGCTCAAAATAGAAACTTCATATGCTAGATTCAGTACTGGTGTAGTTGTGATAGGGTTAGTGTAGGATCAAGGTGTTGGCATTATAATAGACAAAGGGAGATTGTTGGCATTTCAATATGGATATTGAGAAGGTTGTTGATGATTATGGATATAACTGATTAAGGAAGTTTACTATCTTATTATTATTATTTTGTCATTGATGTCAAGAAATTGATTTTCTAAATTCAGTTTGATGGTGCCATATCTTAAGAAGTATGTTGTGAAGAGAATTAAGATGTTGGTAAAAGACACAGAAAGAATGTGATGAATAAGGGGAGGAATAAGTTATTCAATGGGCAACTATTACCAAGTTAGACAATGATCAGATCATGATGTTTAGATTGTTTTGATATCCTACATATGTTGTTGATTGTAAGGTTAATACTATACTATGTTACCAAGCAAAGAACCTAGTCAGTAAACCCTAAGGAACCTAGTCGATAAACCCTAAGGTTATCGCTATCGGTTGATGAAGGCAGAATGTCTATCGAGTAAAATTTAGTATTCACTAAGTTGCAACTAAGTAATAAAAAAATGCATTGAATGAATAAAAGCATTATTTAATGATGGAAGCTGATGAGTTGGTTATGATTAAATGATTGATACAACGTGTATGAAGTTTGTTTAGAATCTATGGCAATGAAAGATCGGCAGGAAGATCTATAGATCAGATTGAACCACAATACCTTAGCACAAGTTCCAAGAAATGTATGCAAGTTCCAAGGCAAGCTAAAACATTTTCAGATTGAAGGATACATTGAACCTGGTCAAGTTTCAAGATCTGATGGCTATGACTGATCATGGGAAATGTGATCAAGGAGATTAAGTGGTTAGCAAATTGTTTATAAATAAGGAACTGTTGATAAATAATGTATGCGGGCAGATGTAAGCACAGGGATGCTACATAGTAATTGCCGAGCACAGAAGCTTGAAGACCTGTTTGAATAATAGAGTAAGAAGCCCAGCAAAAGGACAAGATAAGTCCTATGACTAGATTGTATTGAGCAAATAAGAATCTGCTTTAGCATTTTGAGATGTGAAGTTGCAGATATATTTTTACTACTGTTATTTTGTGAAGTAACAGAAAATCTCTTAACCGAGTGGACTTAACAGTCTTATTTGTAAAACCCTCTAGCAAGGTGACATTCTGATTGAGTGTTTGAAATCCTTTAACAAGGTCACTTCTAACAAGGTGAAGATCCTAACAGATCTGAGGGAAATCCCTTAACGGGGTCACATCAAGCAATGTGTTTGTAATCTTTAATAGGATTTTCTTTTAAGTGAGCATACTCTAGAAGAGTATATTTCTTAGTGGGTCTAAAATCCCATAGTGATTTTTCCCTATTTGAGTTTCCACGTTAAATCTGGTGTTATATGTTTTGTGATCTTATCAGTTTATGAGTCTTCATGCTTTACTATTTTTCTGATAAGGTTATTGAGGTTGAACCTGTTGTTTTTATGGAAGATTAAGTTTGTATGATTCACCCCCCTCTCTCATCTTGTTAGCTTGGCATCTGTACTAAACATTTAGTATTAGAACTATCAAATGGTATTAGAGCTTGTACTCCAGAAGAAAAATTTTAAATGCACTTGAGGAAAAGATCCAAAGATGTATAAGAGGGATGCACCGAAGCTAAACAAGTCAAGTTTCTCTACATGGTAGAAAAGGATGAAGCTGCACTTATCAGGAGTTGGATAATATGTTGTATATTATCTACAGAATGATTTCATTATATCAAGCACCTATCCATTGATAATGGAAGAGATAAAGGCAAAGCAAGAACATATTCAAGCAATGATTGAAATAACATCTGCATTGACCGACTTAGAGTTTAATGATCTAGAAGGCTGCAATGATGCCAAGGCAATGTGGGACAAGCTCATATTTGTTTATGGTGGTGATGAACATGTTCAAAGAGAAAAAGTGGATAGTCTAAGAGGACAACTTGAATCTATGAGGATGAATGAAGGTGAGAACATAACCCAATACAGTACAAGACTAAAGGAGATTCTCAATCAAATCAAACGTGCAGGTGAAACTATTGAAGAAAAAGATGTAACAAGTAAGTACAAAGGAAAGTTGCCTTTGAAATGTTTTAATTGTGATAGAATTGGACACATGGCTTCTAACTGTCCTGACAAAGAATCTAGTGAAAAGAGAGATTACGGAGATGACATACAGAAATATAATCATTACAGAGGACACCGAGACTTCAGGAGAAGAGATAAAAAGACATGCCTTATAGCTAATGGGGAATCAAATGATGATAAATCAGATGAACTAATACAGAGGAAGTTGTTTATGTGGCTATCAAAGAGGATTAGATGAAGAAAGGTATGAAGAAGAAGCCCTAATATCTCACATAAGTAAAAATGATTCTTGGATGTTCACATCACATGACAGGTGATAAACACAAGTTTGTTATATTAGAAGATTATGATGGAGGTTATGTAAGATTTGGTAATGATGCACCATGTCCAGTAAGAGGTAAAGGATCTATAACACTTCTTGAAAATGCTAAATGTAATGATGTTTATTGGGTTGAAGGTTTGAAATATAATTTGTTGAGTGTAGCATAGCTAAACAACATAGGTTACCAAATAGAATTTCATAAAGGAATTGTCAAAGTTCATGACAAGCATGGAAAGTTAGTTGCTACCAGGACACAAAAAAAAGTTAACACATTTCACCTTGACTCAACTCGGAATAATTGTCTTTATGCAAAGATAGATGATACCTGGTTATGGCATAAAAGGTTTTGTCATGTAAATTTTTATAATCTGATCAAAATAAGTAAGAAGCATCGAGTAAGAGGTCTACCAAGTCTTGAGAAACCTGAGAATGCTATATGCCGAGGATGCCAGATGGGAAAAATGACAAGATCAAGCTTTTCAAGTAAGTCCTACACTTCTAAGGGAATTTTAGATCTTGTGCATACTGATCTTTGTGGTCCTATGAAAGTTCAAAGTTATTATGGTGAAAAATATTTCATATTATTTGTGGATGATGTCAGTTATGTTTTTAAAAGAAAAATCAGAAACTTTTCAAATGTTTAAATGGTACAAGGCAAGAGTTGAAAATGAAACAGAAAGACAACTGAAATGTCTTAGATCAGATAGAGGAGGAGAGTTCGCATCTGATGAGTTTAACTTATACTGCAATGATCATGGTATTAAAAGACAAGTCTCTACATCGAGAACTCCACAACAAAATGGAATAGCTGAGAGAAGAAACAGATCTATTGTGGATTGTGCCAGAACCTTGATGATAGAAAAGAAGGTACCTCAAACATTTTGGAGAGAAGCAATAAGCACAACAGTTTACACCCTGAACTGAGTACAACTGAAGAAAGGAACTTTGAAGACACCTTATGAAATCTGGTATGACAAGAAACCTAATGTAAGTTATTTTAAAATCTTTGGAAGTGGATGTTATGTACACAAAGATGACAGAAATGGTAAGTTTGATTGGAAAAGTGAAGAAGGAACATTTCTAGGTTATTCTTCTAGAAGCAAAGTATTTAAATGTCTGATTAAATCATCTAACAAAATAGTAGAAAGTGCAAATGTGAAAATTGATGAATTTGCAGAAAGAAATGATGAAGGAAATTCTAAGGAACTAGAAGATTATGAAGGATTTGTATATGTTCA
The DNA here is from genome assembly GCF_030272615.1 of Cryptomeria japonica. NCBI lineage: Eukaryota > Viridiplantae > Streptophyta > Pinopsida > Cupressales > Cupressaceae > Cryptomeria > Cryptomeria japonica. The sequence continues at coordinate 300,205,508 of NC_081411.1, forward strand.
ACCAAGAAGTTCTATCGAGAAGACTGCTGAAGGAAATGAAGAGAATATCCAGTTACCAAGCGATGAAAAAGATCATACAGAGCCTACCAAGCCTATATTAGCCAAGTATGTTAGAAGGAATCATGCATCAAGTCAGATTATAGGAGATAAGGATGATCCAGTGATGAAAAGGATTAAACTGAGACAGAACACATGTTTGATATCTGAATTTGAACCGAGGATAGTGAAAGAGGCATTCAACAGTGAAGATTGGATAAATTCTATACAGAAGAAATTGATCAAATCAAGAAGAATGACACATGGACACTGGTCCCAAGACTGAAGGACAAAAATGTAATCGGTACAAAGTGGATTTTCAGAAACAAGCTAAATGAAAAAGGTGAGGTCATTCAAAATAAAGCAAGACTAGTTTGCAAAGGTTATGCTCAAGAAGAAGGAATTGATTATGGTGAGACTTTTGCACCTGTGGCAAGACTTGAAGGAGTCAGAACATTGTTGGCATATGCTGCTTACAAAAATTTCAAAGTATATCAAATGGATGTGAAATCTGCATTTCAGAATGGTATATTAGAAGAAGAAGTGTTTATTGAACAACCTAGAGGATTTGTTGAAAACAAGAATAAAGATCAGGTATGTAAATTAAACAAAACATTATATGGTTTGAAACAAGCACCTAGAGCATGGTATGAGAGATTGCACTCTTATTTAATCAAAATTGGTTTTATAAGAACAAGTGAAAATAGTAATATGTACATGAAGAATGATGAAAATGGAATACTGATCTCAGCCATATTTGTTGATGACATTATATTTTGTGGAAATGATTCTCTATGCAAGAACTTTGGAAATGAAATGAGCAAAGAATTTGATATGTCACTAATCGGTGAGATAAAGTATTTTATAGGTTTACAAATACTACAAATGAAAGATGAGATTTTTATTAATCAATCCAAGTACATAAAAAAAATCTTGAAGAAATTTGGAATGGAGGATTCAAAACCTGTAAGCACTCCTATGACTACCAACTGTAAACTATCAAAGAATGATGATTCTGCATCTGTTGATGAAACACTTTACTGATCTATGATTGGAAAGTTGCAATATGTTGTTCACAACAGACCAGATATAGCACTTGCAGTAGGTATAGTTGCAAGATTTTTTGTAGATCCCAAAGAAACTCATATGACAGCAATCAAAAGAATTTTCAGATACCTGAGAGGCACTGAAGATTTTGGCTTAGTATATCACAAGAGAAATGTCTTTGATTTAAAAGCTTATATTGATGCTGATTGGGCAGGCAACATTGATGACAAAAAAAGCACAAGCAGAGGAGCTTTCTTTTTAGGAGAAAGAGTAGTGAGTTGGCTTAGCAAGAAACAAGGATGTGTTTCACAGTCAACAACAAAAGATGAATATGTTGCTACAGCATTGAATTGTACTAATATAGCTTGGATCAAACAACTGTTGGAAGGTATAAATGAGAAAGTTACCGAGCTAGTAACTATATTCTGTGACAATACTAATGCCATTAACATTTCAAAGAATCTTGTTATGCACTCTAAGACAAAGCACATCTCTATCAAATATCATTATCTTAGAGAAGAAGTTTAAGAGAAGAAAGTGGTGCTGGAATATGTTAGCACAAAGGAACAAACAACAAATATCTTCACCAAGCCACTGCCTAGGGACACTTTTGAGTATCTCAGAAGCAAGTTAGGGGTCCTACCCCTATCTTCCACTCACTGACCGAGTTCGGTGAAAGCATCAATTCGATGACTCTACAGATTATCTTTTAGGAGTTGATGCTGATTTACACACTTTAGGAGGTTTTCTCAAGGTGTGCAGGAAACAATAACAGGGAACAGGAATTGAAGACAAAATGCTCTGACTGAGACTGAGTAGATACATAATAGCAAGGAATTCACTTCTCAGTGGAATAAATCATGTTTTAGTTCTTTACTTTTTGGCATTGTTGTCAAAGGGGGAGAATACTAATGTATAGGGGAGAAGACTAGTAATAGGGGGAGAGCATTTCAGCATTTCATAGCAATCTGAATCTGAAACATGTAGGTCAAATCAATTAGTTTTTCCATCAATGCCAAAGGGGGAGATTGTTGGCATTATAACAGACAAAGGGAGATTGTTGGCATTCCAATTACAATAAGAGATTGTTGGCATTTCAATAAGGATATTGAGAAGGTTGTTGATGATTATGGATATAACTGATTAAGGATGTTTACTGTCTTAATATTATTATTTTGTCATTGATGTCAAGAAATTGATTTTCTAAATTCAGTATGATGTTGCCATATCTTAAGAAGAATGTTGTGAGGAGAATTAAGATGTTGGTAAAAGACATAGAAAGAATGTGATGAATAAGGGGAGGAATAAGTTATTCAATGGGAAACTATTACCGAGCTAGACAATGATCAGATCATGATGTTTAGATTGTTTTGATATCCTACATATGTTGTTGATTGTAAGGTTAATACTATACTATGTTACCGAGCAAAGAACCTAGTCGGTAAACCCTAAGGTTATCGCTATCAGTTAATGAAGGCGGAATGTCTACTGAGTAAAATTTAGTATTCACCGAGTTCCAACCGAGTAATAACAAAATGCATTGAATGAAGAAAAGCATTATTTAATGATGGAAGCTGATGAGCTGGTTATGATTAAATGATTGATACAACATGTATGAAGTTTGTTAAGAATCTATGGCAATGAAAGATCGGCAGGAAGATCTACAACTCAGATTGAACCGCAATACTCACAAGTTCCAAGAAATGTATGAAAGTTCCAAGGCAAAGTAAAACATTTTCAGATCGAAGGATACATTGAACCTGGTCAAGTTTCAAGATCTGATGGCTATGATTGATCATGGGAAATGTGATCAACGAGATTAAGCAGTTAGAAAATTGTTTATAAATAAGATTGTTGACAAACAATGTATGTGGGCAAATGTAAGCACAGGGATGCTACATAGTGATTACCGAGCATAGAAGCTTGAAGACCTGTTTAAATAACAGAGTAAGAAGCCTAGCAGAAGGACAAGATAAGTCCTATGACTAGATTGTATTGAGCAAATAAGAATCTGCTTTAGCATTTTTAGATGTGAAGTTGGAGATATATTTTTACTACTGTTATTTTGTGAAGTAATAGAAAATCTCTTAACCGAGTGGACTTAACAGTCTTATTTGTAAAACCCTCTAGCAAGGTGACATTCTGATTTTGTGTTTGAAATCCTTTAACAAGGTCACTTCTAACAAGGTGAAGATCCTAACAGATCTGAGGGAAATCCCTTAACCGGGTCACATCTAGCAATGTGTTTGTAATCTCTAACAAGATTTGCTTTTAACCGAGCATACTCTAGAAGAGTATTTTTCTTAGTGGGTCTGAAATCTCACAGTGGTTTCTCCCTATTTGGGTTTCCACGTTAAATCTGGCATTATATGTTTTGTGATCTTATCTGTTTATGAGTCTGCATGCTTTATTGTTTTTCTGATAAGGTTACCGAGGTTGAATCTGTTGTTTTTATGGAAGATTAAGTTTGTATGATTCACCCCCCCCCCCCCTCTCATCTTGTTAGCTTGGCATCTGTACTAAACATTTAGTATCAGAACTATCAGAAGGGGGGCCAAAAAGTGGTGATGTGAAAAAAATAGCCTTCCTCACTCGCCTAAAAATGCGAAAATCCGTGTTGATGCTAGGCCTGGGTGTCAGTACACCTTGGCCTGGTAATTACCTATGCAAATCAGATATCCGATTGTTATTAGTAATTTTAATTTAAAAAATATATTATATGTTACATATTATATAATATATAATATATTATTATATTATATAATATATATAATGTAATAATATATTATATAATATATTATTACATTATATATATTATATAGTACGTATTATATAATATATTATTATATTATATTATATTATAATATAATATAATAATATATTATATAATACAATATTATATTATATATAATATGATATAATATTATATTATATTATATATTATATGATATAATATTATGTTATATTATATATTATACTATATTATTTATTATAATATAATATAATATAATAATATATTATATAATACGTATTATATAATACAATATTATATTATATTATATATTATAATATATATAATATAATACAATACGTATCATATAATATAATAATATATTATTATATTATATAATATGTTATTATATTATATAATATGTTATTATATTATATAATATGTTATTATATTATATATGTTATTTAAAAATAATTTAAGTATAGAAATCGGATATCTAATAAAATTGGATATCCGATTTTCTGAGACTTTTATATTTCGACAGTGACAGTCTTGTGAGTTATTTTTAACTCACGGGCCGCGTGAATTCATCAAAATCCGATATCCGCTCTATCCGATATCCGGTGTTTTGACAAAAAATTGCTAAAAAATAGATTTAGAGGTAAGAATTTTATCGTTATGAATTATTTTCATTCATTTTTTGTATTTTTTGTTAATGTTTATTTGATTTTTCATTGAAAATATGGTTTTTTTCATGAAAACTAGGTTTTTTTAAATCAAATACCTAATTGTTTAAATTTGTTAACTAAATTTAATTGTTTACATTCAATTAGGTTAAAAAAGGGGGATAACAATGAAAACACTGACCAACCACAACTGCAACAACCAAACCCTCATTTGCCAAACCCCCCCTCAATTCAAGATTTGATTGCACAAAATTTGAATGAATTGGGGGGGATTGCAGAAGTATATCATAGGATCCCTCATCTAAACCCATTGTTTGATCCTCTCATGTCAATCACAAAAAGTATGGAAATAGTGACTGAAGAGCACAATGCCGCCCTTTTGTGGCAACATTCTATGAAGGAAAATATGCAGGTGGCTTGTCATATAAGGATATCAAGGATCTTGAGATATCGAAAGCTGAAATTGCCTCATTGTTTGTCAATCCCCATACTGGTAAGCCCGTAGATCCCCAAAAAATAAAACTTTCTATCAAATGGTGCACAAATGATGGGTTTGTGAAAAACTTTTGGGATCGTTGGTGGATGGTTTTCGACAAACAACCCAACAACAATCTTGATATCCCCTTATATTTCGTAAAAAAATTGTATGCTGAGTTTGTTTTACACAAACATGTGAACTACTTTTACATCCAACCTTTCCAGGGTGTAGGTTTAGGTATGCCCCAAAATAGACCTGGGGCAGTCAGAGTAGTCCAAGGCCCGTATGTCCCCCCTCCTCCTATTGATCCCCCACCTGCAATTCAACATCTTGATATCATTTGTGAGGCGGCTTCACGGACCATATTGGCTATTCACTCTTTGAGTGGCCTTTTGGTTTCTTAGGCTACATCAGTAGCTCGGCCTACTCTTGATGGTAGTGGTGCATCTGGTACCGATGACACATCATCCTCGGCTCCACACATATGCGTACCCCATAGTTATGTCATGTGTGGGCACATATGCTTGGTTCCACTTGGACATCTCGTTGATCCTCATGTGGACAGTGCAGATTATGAGGTGAATGAGATGCATGATGCACCAGATGTTATTACACAAACTAGAGTATACCCTGAGGAGTCCTCACATGCTAGAGGTGAGGAGGCACTATCATCATACATTGATGCTGTATTGATAAGATTTGTGTTTTCACAGTTCATGTTATATTTTAATTGAATATTTATAAATTAGATAATATTAAGTACTAATTTTTATTTACATGGTCTATTTAACAGTTGATGACCAAGGATGACTTGAGATAGATTTAGGAGGGCACCTTGTCGGCCATTTCATTTGGCCTTGATAGCTTGATGGTACATATATTATTGCTCCTAGTTGTTTGTATTTTATTATACATGCATGCTCATCATTTATATTGGTATTAATTAGATTATGTAGTAACTTGCATGTATATCTTATTTTACTCTTGTAGGGCACAAGCAGCATGAGTGCGGGGCACTGTGATTTAGGATCTAGTAGTGCAGTTGGAGGAAGGGAAAGGTAATTGAATGCAAATATGATTGAATGAATAGTTTAAATAACTTATAGTGATTATACATGTCTAGACATAGATTGATAGTTTCATATACTTGTTGTGTATATATACAAAGAATTCTTGGCTTCACATCCTTGATGACTATACCCAGTATACCTGAAGAAGAAGAAGAGATGCCTTAAGTAGATGTGTGTTTATTTTATTTTTTGATTAGTAGATATAATTTGTTATTATCAGTGACAATTATATGCTAACTTGTATCAATGTCATGTTTCTGAACATATGTAGGTTGTGTATGAAAATATTCAAAACATACCTCCTCTACCGAAGACATACATCAAGAGTCCTACAAAGCCGAAGAGAAAATGTGGAGATGAGGTAAACATGAATAGTTCAATTATAGTTCTTTTTTATGTTAACTTTTCAAATGTGAATTATATAATATAACTAATATTAATCGTGGTTTGTTTTTCTTGTGCAGGATCCTTCAGAGCCAAGTAGTGCGGCGAAGAGGATCAATTTTGATGATTCATCAACAGCTTAGGATGTTATAGATAGTTTTGGGATGCTTACATATCTAGTTGGCATGTATATTTTGTATATGGACATACATTCACATATTTAGACATACATTTTGTTTCAGTTGGCATTTATGCCATATTTGTGTATGGACATACATTTGTAATCATTTGACATTTTTATATATATAGAAGTTGATATTCGATCTTATAAATTGCTGCTCATCTGTGCATGGTGTTATCATGGAAATCTTTAATCTTCATTCCAATAATTAACAATGGTTAATAATGGCTATTTAATGAACAATACAATTCATTTCATTTCATCGTAAGTGTTGTTTTTATAATGAACAATATAATTCATTTAATGAACAATACAATACAATTCATTTAATGAACAATACAATTCATTTAATCAACAATACAATACAATTAATTCAATGAATAATACAATTCATGAACAATACAATTCATTTAATGAAAAATACCCTACGCATGCTCCTAGTTTGCCCCCCCACTCGATCGAACGCTCGGGGTCATACCCTACCTGTGTCGTCCCTTGAGCGCCCTAAGTGTTCAAAATTGTCAAACTTTGATAGGCCCTAACTCAGAATCTGTGGCACCTACAAACAATCCATTTGAACCTACGGGGCCACAAGAGGGGTCCCTAGAAAAGCCTATCTCGGTTTTTCAAGTTTCCCTACAATTTTATTAGGGCAGCAATTTTTCGTTGGCAAAAAAATCGTTAGTCTCACTCAATGGAATGTTGTCACGTGTCCGATTTCTTGTTTTGCTCATCATGATGAAGAACCATTGGCTCTGACATGTCCAATTAGGCATTATTACCCTACACATGCTCCTATTTTCCCCCTCACTCGATCGAAACGCTCAGGGTCATACCCTATCGGTGTCGTCCCTTGAGCGCCCTAAGTGCTTAAAATTGTCAAACATTGATGAGCCCTAACTCAGAATCTGTGGCACCTGCGAATGATCCATTTGAACCTACGGGGCCATGAGAGGGGTCCCTACAAAATCCTATCTCATTTTTTCAAGTTGCCCTATGGTTTTATTAGGCCAGTAATTTTTCAGTTGGCGAAAAAATCGTCAATCTCACTTAATGGAATGTTGTCGCGTGTCCGATTTCTCTTTTTGCTCATCGTGATGAAAAACCGTTGGATTTGACATGTCTAGTTAGGCATTATTACCCTATGCATTATCCTATTTTTCCCCCCCACTCGATCAAACGCTTGAGGTCATACCCTACCCGGTGTCGTCCCTTGAGCACCCTAAGTGCTCAAAATTGTCAAACTTTGACGGGCCCTAACTCGGAATCCATGGCACCTACAAATGATCCATTTGAACCTACGAGGCCATGAGAGGGGTCCCTACAAAAGCCTATCTTGTTTTTTCAAGTTGCCCTATGGTTTTACTAGGGCAGCATTTTTTCGGTTGGCAAAAAAATCGTCAGTCTCACTCAATGGAATGTTGTCGCGTGGCTGATTTCTCATTCTGCTTGTCGTGATGACGAACTGTGGGCTCCAACATGTCCAGTTAGGCATTATTACCCTATGCATGCTCCTATTTTTCCCCCCCACTTGATCGAACGCTTGGGGTCATACCCTATCGACGTCGTCCCTTGAGTGCCCTAAGTGCTCAAAATTGTCAAACTTTAACAGGCCCTAACTCAGAATTTGTGGCACCTATGAATGATCCATTTGAACCTATGGGCCCACAAGAGGGGTCCCTACAAAAGCCTATCTCAATTTTTAAGTTGCCCTACAGTTTTATTAGGGCAGCAATTTTTCGGTTGGCGAAAAAATTGTTAGTCTCACTCAATGGAATGTTGTCACGTGGCCGATTTATCGTTCTTCTCATCGCGATGATGAACCATCAGCTCCAACATGTCTAGTTAGGCATTATTACCCTACGCATGCTCCTATTTCCCCGCCCCCCCTCGATCGAACGCTCGAGGTCATACCCTACCGGCATCATCCCTTGAGCGCTAAAATTATATATAAACAAGCATTACACTGTAGACACATAATGATCATGAATATTATCATATATTGTATACACATTGTTACCATTACACTTGCATGTGACATCCATGAAGGAATATGTAAATATGATTTTTTTTCCATGGATATTGTATATCATCAATATTTCCAAGCATTGCAACTGTAGACACATAATGATCATGAATATTTCCATGTATTGTATACACATAATTTGCTCATGGACATTGTATATCATCATAACAATGTTACATCAAATCACATCCATATAAAAATACAACATCCCACTTCATCTACATCAGACATCCTCATGTCCTAAGAGAAAAGCTTGCATACAGCAATGCCTGTATATAAATGAAGACCAATACAAATTAGTTTGGCAAATTATAAATAGATCATTTCAAACACTTTTAAGACGCACAAGGTTTTATAATTACGAAACTTACTAGTTTCTCTGCAAAGTATGCAAGCATAACTTTGAAGAAAGACGCATGTTGATTAAAGCCCATCTCACTGCATTTCTCTACATGGTTGAAGATGATGGTAGATATGGTCATTTCTAAATAGAAATACATTCACTTGACATAATGTTTATGCACAAAATTTTATCTCATTAATGCACAAAAGAATATGTACCATCACCAAGAGAGGGTCTTCTCAACGAAAAATGATCTAGCATGAACCTGTATATCATCAAAAATCATAATGTGATGTACTATTGTATATCATCAATAAAGACCTGCATGAGCATAAAGGTTTTGCGATAATTATATCATCAAAAATTGTCAAATAGTGTTCTCTAATAACAAAAATTTTAAAGCTCATCAAATGCATGATAATAAGTCATGTTGCAAAAATACGTCCCTTCTGATTATATCATGTACCCGCTATGTGCATGCAAAGACCGTGTTGCCAAAAAAAAACCGTTCATCAATAGACCTGCATTTTCAACACATCCTTAATATACACGTAACAAACTTGATCATTAAGGGTTATTAATCATTGTTCAAAATGAAATGCATGATAAACAAAATAAGGCACCATTAAAGACCTACTACTCAAGTGTGCCTGAAGGGTCATCTCTTTGTTTAAGAGTATCCAGTATTGCTTCATGATCAGCAATAGTCACTATCCATAGCTCTTTGGTCTTCGGTTTTGCTTGATGCTTCAACAACTTGACATTTGTAGCTATAATAAGGTGTGAATACATTATAATGGTTTTGTGTCTCTCATAGTCTTCAAATGCAGGTATGCCATTCTTTCTAATCATGTATGTTCACAACCAAGTTCCCACAACAACAACTGAACTTGTAGGATATGTGAACCCATCATCATCTATCACTGGTTGTGTTAGCTTTTGTTTTCCCTGTACACATCATGCCAACCAATATTTTGATCTCTCTTCATTCCCTTGTGGTGCAACAAGTGCAAAAAAATGTCCTAGTTGTACAAGATCTGATAGACGATCATACTCAAGTGAACTTTCCATGTCCTCGTTTGACAAGGATATTGTTTGAGATAAAAGAGTTAGATAGTGGGGAACCCACGTATCAACCCACTCACTTGACTCGCACTAATTCCAATCACACTTAACACAATTCTGACAAAAACAAGCCAATGCTCATGTCCAAATGGTCCATGTACTTGCATCTGAGCTGAGAAATGAATGCATTTTTTAAGAATCTTTAATTATTTGACAATCCAATCTATCTCCCACTATTCCCTCCTCAACCAACCAAAAAAATCTGCTCACTACTGAATCAAGAGTACCTCCATGTGACAATGTTGAACTACACCAATCAACAATAGAACATGCATCAGAGAAATTTGCACCTGAAATCCTCAATTTCTCCTTAACTAGAGCTCTCTTCAAACATGCACCTGCTCCACCATGCTCTCCCTTCCCATGCCTTGCCTCAAAAAAATGCAAATATGAGGTTTACGCCTCTCCACATACATTCTACTCAACCAATAAAACACACGGGCATTCTTGAATTGACCCGTACAGTTATCTGACCATATTATATGTCAGTCAATTACAATATCTTTCTCATGCAAGAACTCAAAAAAATTCTCGAAAGAATGTTGCCATACTCAAAGGAGTGTGATCTATCATCACTCATATAAAAATGATACTCCCCGATTATCTTCTTGTCCTCTTTTGTACTATCAAGAGCATGTCTATATGTAATGTGAACAAAAATAGCAATCTGGACTGAATTGTAGTACTGAGACTATACCTCATTATGTGGTTGCAATGTATAGTTCTCTGCAAAATCATCCACCGATACAATAGTGCTAATTGGGAAAGAGATCTTAAACATCTTGAACTGTTCATCCAACCACTCAGACCTATGGGTGTGCCTTGCATACTTGTAGAAAATATTTTCCTTAAAATCCAAAATAAAATCAGCAATACTCACTTCTCTTGAGACTAATTCGCATCTAGAACCTTCACCTCCACTCTTCAAAGTATATTTCACTGTCTCGTATCTTTTTTTCTCAACATAATTATTTCCAAACTCCTGTTTGCTGCCCTCATGAAAACATGAAATAAACTTTGACAACACATCACATTTTGAGCACTTCTCATTCAAACAATCATTTCTATAGAAATAGCAACCATCATCTCTAGGGCATAAAAATAGATCTTACAAGTCTCTTGATGATCTCGGAATATGACATTAAAGTTCATGGTACATTGAAAACTCCACATGGTACTTGCAACAACAGGTATTACGAATCTTAAGAGGAACACAATAAAATGGTTTCAAAGATTTAAAGGCCCTTTGTGATATTTGCAAAGTTGGATGTAATTCACAAAAAAATTTGTACAACATTGTTTTGCTTGATTCCAAGAAATGTTTGGGATGCGGTGTGCGGTCTCAGTTGCCGATTCTTAATTTCAAAACGTCCTTTACATTGGGTGACACTCTAGAATTAGAGTGCCAAAATTGTTGAATCTCTTCCTTCACATTGTCAGTCAACTTTCTATCAACATGTGGAAGCCTCCCACCAAATGCCCATGTATCTTGTTGAAGTGGATCGTCAAGTCTTTGTCTTCGTGCAAGTGCTCTATCCAAATTTTTACGGTTTATGTTAAAATCAACACAAGTTTGTCTCATTTGACAAGCCTTCCACAATTGATGGCTTACTAAGGAGGTTGTAATCACTCTTCGAGCGGCTCTCTTATCTCTTTCTTTGGTATTCTTTCTAATAGAATTGAGAGCGTCAAATAGATTTTTTGCAATAATAGAATTTCTCTCCATCTTCTTGTTCATACGAATCTTCAATTTGTTTAGAAATGGTCTTATCTTTATCATCTTTAGCAATTGAACAAAGTGTTGGCATTGCTCGGTTAATGTCTTATTGCTAAAATTTTGGTTGAAAAGTTGTGTAGCCCACAACCAAATGGTTCTTGTTGACCTCTTGCCTTCAAGATTCACAATAATGTTCTCATAGATTTCAAGTAACCATTTTGGGGTTCTTGAAGGTCTTGGATTTGGAATTTGTCCTTCATCCATGAGAGGGTCTTCATTTCTAAAGTAATTAGGTGTTACATATGGTTCACTTGGTTGAGAAATTCCAGCTTCAACATTAAAATTTTCCACATTTTCACCTCCTATGTCAAAATTTTCCACATGTTGAGCATTTTCATTATCACTTTCAACATTTTCAAAATTTTCAATATTTTCACTTTCAAAATCTACATTTTCAAATTCAATTTCCTCTTCAGTTGACGTAAAATTAGCAATATTTAACATACCTTATCTTCTCCTCCTATGACATTCTCTATCTCTTTCTCTATACACTTCAATTTGGTCATTTGAAATTTTTCTTTTGCGTTTAGACTTCCAAAAACTACTACTCCCCATTTCCCTCCACACATGCTCCTTCATGATTGACAATGTAAGTATTCACTTTAAGAATCTCCCAAAAGCACAAATTTGTCTCTAGCTATCTGAAAACCTGTGATCCTTGACAGAAAATAGAATAGGACCTAAACTATGGGCCATTGGAATCTACAGAATGGCCAACAAACCCTTTTTATTCGATATCTGATTTTAGTACAAAAATTTGTGGTCCCCAAAAAAATTCCCATTGCCGCCATTTATTTAGTAAACTGCCACATTTTAGAAATTTGATATCCGATTAAATCGGATATCGGATTTTATTAGTCATATTTTAGAGAGAGAGAGAGAAGGAGAGGGATAGATGGAGAAAGAGAGAGGAGAAAGAGAGAGAGGAGGAGAGGGAGAGAGCGAGAAAGAGAGAGAGAGAGAGAGAGAGAGAGAGAGAGAGAGAGAGAGGAGGAGGAGAGAGAGAGAGAGAGAAGGAAGGAGAGGGAGAGGGACAAAGAGAGAGAGAGAAAGGAGGATGAGGAGAGGGAGGGAGAGAGAGAGAGAGAGAGAGAAGGAGAGGGAGAGGAGTAGAGAGAGAGATAGATAGATAGAGAGAGAGAGAGAGAGAGAGAAGGAAGGAGAGGGAGAGGGACAAAGAGAGAGAGAGAGAGAGAGAGAGAGAGAGAGATGACCCTGTAAGACACAACATGACCCAAAGCGACCCGGTATGGTGTCATTAGGGGTCATATGGTGTCCTAAGAGGTCATAAGGGTTTATGGGACACCATATGACCCCTATGGACACCATATGACCCCTAACGACACCATAGGACCCCTTAAGACACCAAATCATGTCATTAGGGGTCATATTGTGTCCTACAACCCTAGAAGACATAATATGACCCCTAACAAGATGATTTGGTGTCTTCAAGGGTCTTATGGTATTGTTAGGGGACATACGGTGTCCATAGGGGTAAATATGGTGTCTTGGGCCACCATAGAACCCCTTAGGACACAATATGACCCCTTTTCCCTACAATATAACCCAAACCAACCCAATATGGTGTCATTAGGGGTCATATGGTGTCCTAAGAGGTCATAAGGGTTTATGGGACACCATATGACCCCTATGGACACCATATGACCCCTAACAACACCATAGGACCTCTTAAGACACCAAATCATGTTGTTAGGGGTCATATTGTGTCCTACAACCCCGTAAGACACAATATGACCCCTAACAACATGATTTGGTGTCTTAAGGTGTCCAATGGTGTCATTAGGGGTCATATAGTGTCCATAGGGGTCAAATGGTGTCTTGGGACACCACAGGACACCTTAGGAGACAATATGACCCCTTAGGACACAATATGACCCAAAGCGACCCAATATGGTGTCATTAGGGGTCATATGGTGTCCTAAGAGGTCATCAGGGCTCATGGGACACCATATGACCCCTATGGACACCATATGACCCCTAACGACACCATAGGACCCCTTAAGACACCAAATCATGTCGTTAGGGGTCATATTGTGTCCTACGACCCTATAAGACACAATATGACCCCTAACAACATGATTTGGTGTCTTAAGGAGTCTTATGGTGTCGTTAGGAGTCATACGGTATCCATAGGGGTCATATGGTGTCTTGGGGCACCATAGGACCCCTTAGGATAGAATATGACCCCTTTTCCCTAAAATATGACCCAAAGCGACCCAATATGGTGTCATTAGGGGTCATATGGTGTCCAAGAGGTCATAAGGGTTCATGGGACACCATATGACCCCTATGGACACGATATGACCGCTAAAGAGACCATAGGACACCTCAAGACACCAAATCATGTCGTTAGGGGTCATATTGTGTCCTACGACCCCGTAAGACACAATATGATCCCTAACAACATGATTTGGTGTCTTAAGGGGTCTTATGATGTCGTTAGGGGTCATACGGTGTCCATAGGGGTCATATGGTGTGTTGGGAGACCATAGGACCCCTTAGGACACAATATGACCCCTTAGGACACAATATGACCCAAAGCAACCCAATATGGTGTCATTAGGGGTCATATGGTGTCCTAAGAGGTCATAAGGGTTCATGGGACACTACATGACCCCTAACAACACCATAGGACCCCTTAAGAGATCAAATCATGTTTTTAGAGGTCATATTGTGTCCTACGACCTCGTAAGACACAATATGACCCTAACGACATGATTTGGTGTCTTAAGGGGTCTTAAGGGGTCTTATGGTGTCATTAGGGGTCATATGGTGTCCATAGCAGTCATATGGTGTCTTGGGACACCATAGGACCCCTAACAACACAATATGACCCCTTAGGACACAATATGACCCAAAGCAACCCAATATGGTGTCATTAGGGGTTATATGGTGTCCTAAGAGGTCATAAGGGTTCATGGGACACCATATGACCCCTATGGACACACCTAATCATGTCATTAGGGGTCGTATTGTGTCCTACGACCCCATAGGACACAACATGACCCCTAACGACACCCTGTAGGACACAATATGACCCCTAACGACATGATTTGGTGTCTTAAGGGGTCCTATGGTGTTGTTAGGGGTCATATGGTGTCTTGGGACACCACAGGACCCCTTAGGACACAATATGACCCCTTTTCCCTACAATATGACCCAAAGCGACCCAATATAGTGTCACTAGGGGTCATATGGTGTCCTAAGAAGTCATAAGGGTTCAAGGGACACCATATGACCCCTATGGACACCCTATGACCCCTAACGACACCATACAACCCCTTAAGACACCAACTCATGTTGTTAGGGGTCATATTATGTCCTACAACCCCAGAAGACACAATATGACCCCTAACAACATGATTTGGTGTCTTAAGGGGTCATACAGTTTCCATAGGGGTCATATGGTGTCTTGGGACACCACTGCACCCCTTAGGACACAATATAACCCCTTTTCCCTATAATACAACCCAAAGTGACCCAATATGGTGTCATTAGGGGTCATATGGTGTCCTAAGAGGTCATAAGGGTTCATGGGACACCATAAGGGTCATGTGGTGTCTAATGAATCCTTATGACCTCTTAGGACACCATATGACCACTAATGACACTCGATTGGGTCATTTTGGGTCATATTGTGTCCTAGGGAGTCATATTGTGTCCTAAGGGGTCCTATGGTGTCCCAAGACACCATACGACCCCAATGGACACTGTATGACCCCTAACAACACCATAAGACCCCTTAAGACACCAAATCATGTTGTTAGGGGTCATATTGTGTCCTACGACCCTGTAAGACACAATATGACCCCTAATAACATGATTTGGTGTCTTAAGGGGTCTTATGGTGTCGTTAGGGGTCATACAGTTCCATTGGGGTCGTATGGTGTCTTGGGACACCATAGGACTCCTTAGGACACAATATGACTCCTTAGGACACAATATGACCCAAAATGACCCAATCGAGTGTCATTAGTGGTCATATGGTGTCCTAAGAGGTCATAAGGATTCATTAGACACCACATGACCCTTATGGACACCACATGACCCATAACGACACCATAGGATCCCTTAAGACACTAAACCATGTTGTTAGGGGTCATATTGTGTCCTACGACCCCGTAAGACACAATATGACCCCTAACGACATGATTTGGTGTCATAAGGGGTCCTATGGTGTCATTAGGGGTGATATGGTGTCAATAGGGGTCACATGGTGTCTTGGGACACCATAAGACCCCTTAGGACACAATATGACCCCTTTTCCCTACAATATATCCCAAAGTGACCCAATATGGTGTCATTAGGGGTCATATGGTGTCCTAAGAGGTCATATGGTGTCCTAAGAGGTCATAAGGGTTCATGAGACACCATATGACCCTTATGGACACCATATGACCCCTAACGACACCATAGGACCCCTTAAGACACCAAATCATGTCATTAGGGGTCATATTATGTCCTACAACCTCGCAAGACACAATATGACCCCTAACGACATGATTTGGTGTCTTTAGGGGTCTTATGGTGTTGTTAGGGGTCATACGATGTCCATAGGGGTCATATGGTGTCTTGGGACACCATAGGACCCCTTAGGACACAATATGACCCCTTAGGACACAATGTGAGCGATCCAATATGGTGTCATTAGGGGTCATATGGTGTCCTAAGAGGTCATAAGGGTTTAGGGGACACCATATGACCCCTAATGACATGATTTGGTGTCTTAAGGGGTCCTATGGTGTCCCAAGACACCGTATGACCCCTAATGACACCATAGGACCCCTTAAGACACCAAATTATGTTGTTAGGGGTCATATTGTCTCTCTCTATCTCTCTCTGCCTCTCTCTCTCTCTCTTTCTCCCTCTCTCCCTCTCCTCTCTCTCTCTCCCCCACTCTCTCTCTCTCTCCCTCCCTCTCCTCCTCTCTCTCTCTCTCTCTCTCCCTCTCTTTATCTCTCTCCCTCTCCTTCACTCTCTCTCTCTCTCTCTCTATCTCTTTCTCTCTCGCTCCCTCCTCTCTCTATCTCTCTCTATCTCTCTTTGTCTCTCTCTGTCTCTCTCTGTCTATCTCTCTCTCTCTCTCTCTTTCTCCCTCTCCCTCTCTCTCTCTCTCTCTCCCTCTCTCTCTCTCTCTTCTCTCTCTCTCTCTCTCTCTCTCTCTCTCTCTCTCTCTCTCTCTCTCTCTCTCTCTCTCTCTCTCTCTCTCTCTCTCTCTCTCTCTCTATAAAATATGACTAATAAAATCTGATATCTGATTTAATCGGATATTGGATTTCTACCATGTTGCAGTTTACCAAATAAATGGCGGGCAACGGGAAATTTTTTGGGGACCACCAAATTTTTGTACTAAAATCGGATATTCAATTTTTGTAGTTAAATTTTCAAATTTCAAATTTCAGCTTGGGAATGCTTTGGTATTTGGCTTGGAAGTGACAAGCCTAGAAAGTCAACTGAAAAAAACGTGTTTTTCAGTATTCCTTGATTTTCCAAACTTTACACTGGTGGCTGATGACTTTTTTTGTAACCAAAATGATAAAATGAAAAGGGTTTTTTAAGGATGTTCCCAGCTTTCCAACAATACAAGGCTTGTCTTATTTCAACTTTAATAAATAATTATTATTTATTTTCTAATTGAATTCTAACAATAGTCCTAATTGATATACTGATTGAAAAACACTCATAACTTTCAAACGGTATAATATTTTTTGAAACTGAAACCTGCATCACATCCTATGCTTCTTCTACTATAGGGAAAAATTAAAAACAATTAAATTTCATAAGGTTTTGACCAAGTTAAAGTGGTCAGATGTAGGAGTTTTTGAATTTCTGAAAAGCTGTAGTAAAAAATTCATAAATAATTATTTAATTTATAAAAAATTAAAAAAAAATATGTGTCACATCCGGACATGAGTCTAATACTTATATTATAAATATTATAAAAAAATATTAATATTTGATTGTGATTAGGGTGGTCAGACATACGTCTACTTATTTTTTTCTTGAAATTTTAGTACCACTACATTGAAATTAGAAATTTTCATCAAATAGGATTTTTTTTTCTCCAAAAAAACAACTAGTAGCTTAGAAACTACATTCAATTTTCTATATATTCTCTTCTTACATATTTTTAAAATAATGTTCACAACTTATTCAAAAATTCATGTCAAGTTGCATAACTCTGATTTTCTAAAATTTCATTGCCACTTAAGGGCTTGTTTTGGCACACCATGATCCTGCACATACCCAATATGCCTCCACAAAGACCTTTCTTCACCTTCAAATGATGTCTGCGTGTATAGCTCTACTTAATATCACATATACTTTCTTGTAATTCCTTTTCCCAATCGCATATCAATCTTACAAATAAGATCTTACATATATACCATAACCTAAGACCAATTTTAGTAGGTCAGCTCTAAAAGATATTACAATAAAATGATTACAAGTAAATCAATAACCGATGCAATATCCGATTCAACATGCTGGCTTAATGCATTTACAATAACAACAAAATTATCTCCAAAGTGTGTTGTGCTGATCTGGAATAAATAAGTCTGTCGGTGCTTATTCTGGACCTATTTGCTAGTAACAGAAAATATGCAAATACGAATATGCCAATGAACAAATCTCCAAGACAAAGTGTCCAAACAATGTCTTCGACATAACCAGATGTTTTCCATCTCAGTCCAAGTGCCGATGAACAATATATCCTGTCGGTGTATCAAATACTGGTGACTGTGTATCAAGTCACTTGCTTGCCGATGAACATTGCCAATCCTCCAAATTGCTAGAGTTGATAAGTGTTAAAGGTGTTGACATCAATGACAAAGCCATATCAACATAACCAAAATACCAACAATCTCCTCTTTTGGCATTGAGGGCAACACAAGATGGAAAAACAATCAAAGTTCCAAAATAGAAATGCCAAATACCAATAAACCAACAATCTCCCAAAAGAGATCATAACCAGAAATAAAAAATTCAGATACAAAGAGTAATCAATCTCTCCCCCTGTGAGTAACATGTGTTTTCCTTGTGTTTTTCCATATCAATCTCTCCCCCTTTGACACCAAATGCCAAAGATAATACAAAAGCCAGGTTCAAATACAAAATACCAACCAATTCAGTATGCCAACTACTCCCCCTGAGAAGTAGCTCTTCTCATCAAATGTGGAGTAAAAGATTTCTCTTTTAATTATGTCGGTTGATGACAAACATCAACTGTCTAGGTCTCTACCGGTGGGGGTATGACCCCAAGCTGATCTCTGAGATATTCAAAAGTCTCCTTAGGCAAAGGCTTAGTGAAAATATCTACAATCTGATATTTAGTAATCACATAAACCAGTTTTACTTCTTTTTCTTCAACATTCTCTTTCAAAAAATTCAATTTGATAGAAACATGTTTAGTTTTAGAATGTAGTACCAGATTCTTAGATATATCAATTGCTGCAGTGTTATCACAATAGATAGTTATAGGTTCCTTTCATTTTACCTTTACGTCCTTCAACATTTTCTTAAGCCATAATACCTGTGTACAGTTAGTTGTTGCTGCAACATATTCTGATTCTACTATTGATAAAGATGTGCAACTTTGTTTCTTACTTAAACAAGAAATTAGTCTGCTTCCAAGAAAAAATGCTCCATCGGTGGTTCTTTATCTATCATCCACATCTCCTACCCAATTTGCATCTGTGTATGCACATAATTCAAATTTTTCATCTCTAGGATACCATAAACCAAGATTTGTAGTGTTTTGTAAGTACCAAAAAATCCTTTTTACTGTTGATTCATGATTTTCTCTAAAATTACTCTGAAATCTTGAAACAATATATACTGCATTCATAATATTAGGTCTTGTTTGTGTCAAATATAGTAGGCCTCCTATCATATATTTGTGTAGATTCATCCCTTAGTGATAATTTGTCATTTGTAGTCATAGGTGTGCTTACTGGTTTAGAGTTTTCCATCCCAAATTTCTTTAGTAACTCCTTTAAGTACTTGGATTGACTCAAGAATATACCTTTATCAGTCTATGAAATCTGCAATCCTAAAAAGAATTTTATCTCTCCAATCATAGACATTTCAAATTCTTGCTACATTTCAATAAAAAAGTCTTTACATAATCCATCTTCTCCTCCAAAGATTATATCATCAACAAAAAATTCTATAACCAAGATGTCATCATTAGTCACTTTATATTATAAGTTGTTGTCAGCATTACCTTTAGAAAATCCAATCTTCAAAAGATATTTATCCAATCTAGCATACCAAGCTCTTGGAGCTTGCTTCAGCCCATACAAAGCTTTCTTTAACCTACAAACCATATCTTTGTTATCTATCAAAGAAAATCCATCAGGTTGCTCAATGTAAACTTATTCTTCAAGATCTCCAGTCAAAAATGCACATTTAATATCCATTTGATATACTTTATAGTTCTTGTGTGCTGCAAAAGCCGGGAATAATCTTACTACCTCAATTCTAGCTACAGGTGCAAAGGTTTCATTATAATCAATTCCTTCTTTTTGATAATATCCCTTACACACTAGTATTGCTTTATTTCTGATTACTTTACCATCATCATTAAGTTTGTTTCTAAATACCCATTTTGTTCCAATTACATTTTTATCTTTAGACTGGGGAACTAATCTCCATGTGTTATTCTTCTCAATTTGTTTTAGTTCCTCTTCCATAGATTTAATCCAATGTTTATCTTCACATGCCTCATTAATTGATGATGTTTCAATTTGAGAAATAAGACATACCTCTTCATTTTCTGGTCTTCCTCTTGTCATAACTCCTTGATACTTGTTCCCAATTATCTGATTTTCAGAGTGGTTCAATCTTACATAGCGGGGTGTCTTCGTTTGTTGTTGTTCCTCAGTTATAGTGGAATTTTCAAATGATACCAATGTAATTGGATCTTCATTCTGTACTGGTGGATTCAATGTAGGTTCATTTGTCAGTATCTCTGTTACCGATTCAGAGTCTATATACCTTGAAGTTCCTCTAAATTGTTCATCAATCTTCACATTTGTACTCTCAACAATTTTTTGCAATCTCTTATTAAAACATCTATATTCTTTTCTCTTAGATGAATAACCAAGAAATATTCCTTCATCACTTCTAGGATCAAATTTTCCAACATACTCATCTCTTCTAATATAACATTTACTTCCAAATATTCTGAAATATTTAAGAGTAGGAGTAATACCAAATCATAGTTCATGAGGGGTCTTATCAGTTTCACCTTTGATGTGAACTTTGTTGAATGTATAGACCGTTGTGCTTATTGCCTCTCTCCAATATACATGTGGTAGATTTGCTTCTGATAACATGCTTCTGGCTGCATCCAAGATAGTTATGTTTTTCCTTTCTACAACTCCATTCTGTTGTGGTGTCTGGGGTGTTGATAACTATCTTCTGATTCCATTCACTTCACAAAATGTATTAAATTCCTTAGATGTGAATTCACCTCCTTGATCTGATCTTAGACATTTCATTTTCTTACTAGTTTCATTTTCTACCATTGCTTTGAATAGTTTAAATTTCCCAAGTGCTTTTGATTTTTCTCTGAGAAAAGTAACCCAACACATTCTAGAATAGTCGTCAATGATTAGCATGAAATATCTATCACCTTGTAAGATTTTAGTTCTAGCTGGACCACATAGATCAGTGTGAATTAAGTCAAGAGCATTATTGGATTTTTCTGGAATACTTTTAAAAGATGCTCTAACTTGTTTTCCAAATTTACATTCCTTACATACCGGATTGTGAGGTTTAACAATCTTAGGTAAGTCTCTAATTGCCTCAGTAGTACTAATTTTTACCATGCAATAAAAATTTACATGACAGTCTTTTATGCCATAGCCAACTTTCATCAATATGTGCAATCAAGCATGTCTTTTCATTGTTATTCAAATGAAAGATATTACCTCTATTTTGATTACCGGATGCAATTTCCAAACCAGTTTTGTTCAGAGTTTTGCATTTTCCATTCTTGAATTGTAACTGAAATACTTTCTCAACTAATTGACCAACACTAAAAATATTATGCTTTAAACCTTCTACATAGTAAACATTGTCATTATTATGCTTACCATCAAGAGATATAATACCTTTTCCTTTGATCAAACAAGCTTTATCATCTCCAAATCTTACCAGACCTCCATTATACTCTTGAAAGTTCAAGAATTTACCTTTATCACCAATCATATGATGTGAACATCCTAAATCAATGATCCATTCATCCTTAACTTCAACTTTAGCTAATAGGGCCTGCTCTACCGGTTGAACAGTAGGTGCCGGTTGATCTTCTGTTATAGCAACAAAAACCCATCCATTGTCTTATGAATCCTCATCAGAATCATTAGTGACTCCTTCATCAACAAGATAACAAGATTTATCTTTATTCTTCTTAAATTTGTATCTTTGATATTCAGGGTTAGGCTTGTATGTTATTATAGCTTATTCTCTTAGTCTAGCATGTCTATCAGGGCATCTTGAAGCCATATGACCAATCTTATTACAATTAAAACATTTAAAGGCTGCTTTACCTTCATACTTACTTCCAACTAGACCTTTAGGTATTTTCCTTGCAAATAGTTCTTCAAGTTCTTCATTTTCTCTCCTGCTTTCCTCAAGTTCTCTTGCATAAAAGGCTTTCCAATCAGACTTGTTAAATGATGGTGCAGATGATGTTGATGCCTTAAAAGCTAAATCTATCTTTATAGTAGCAACAAGACCAAATTTCTCAATTTCAAAAGTTGAAAGTTTTCCAATCAATGTATCCCTAGTTACTGATGTATTAGGCATTGTTCTCAACTCATTTATAGCAGTAACTTTCATTTTATATGTTAGTAGCAATCCTCTTAAAACTTTTAAAACAATTTCATCTTCACTTAAGGTTCCTCCACAGCATTTAATACCCAAAACAATTTCATTTACTCTTTTCATAAAAGCATAAATCCTTTCATCTTCTTCCATTTTCAGATTTTCATACCTGACCCGAAAGCTTTCAAGTTTCACAATTGTGACTGTGGAATCTCCTTCATTAAATGTTTCCAAATGATCCCAAATAGATTTAGCAGTAGACCTATCTGATAATCTCATGATTTGTTGATCTCATAATGTGCTCAAAAGTGCTTCCCTTGCTTTGCAATCATTTTCTTCATCTTTTCCTAAGGTAGGTGGATTAGGCTGACTTTGAGTAGGAGCAATATAGCCATTCTTTGTAACATCCTAGATGTTATATCCAATGCAATTCAGATGTGTCTCCATTCTGATCTTCCATATGCCATAGTTGGTTCCATCAAGTTTAGGACTGTCCTTCCTGAAATAGTTAGTAGACATTGGAACTCCTCAAGCTATTAAACTTTTGTAAAAAGATGACTAAGCTCTGATACCAATTGTTAGGTCCTAGAGACAACTAAGAGGGGGGGTGAATTAGTTGTCAAATAAATTCAAACCAAAAACAACTTAACCAACCTTAATGCTTAATATCGGTAAACCAAACTTTATGCCAGTAGACAGTTTATCAGTTAATTATAGTACCGATAAAGATTAATGAATGAAACAGAAAGACAAATAACATCCACAACACATAACACCAATATTTGTATGTGGAAACCCTGTAAGGAGAAAAAACATGATGGGAAACCTTACCCACAATCAGATCATACTACTGCAGATAGTATGTGTATACAAATGGGGTCTGCAAACGCAGAAAGGCCAAGTGCCTAGAGCTCATTGCTCAAACACAAATAGGAGTGACTACAATTGGATGGTTAAATCCAATAAAGATGTACTACTCAAAATAACATCTTCATATTGTGGATTCAGTACTGGTGTAGTTCTGATATGCCTTCACAAAGACCTTGCTTCACCTTCAAATGATGTCTGCATGTATAGATCTGCTTAATCTCACATATACTTTCTTATAATTCCTTTTCCCAATTGCATATCAATCTTACAAATAAGATCTTACATATATACCATAACCTAAGACCAATTTTAGTAGGTTGGTTCTAAAAGATATTACAATAAAATAATTACAAGTAAATCAATAATCGATGCAATATCCAATTCAACATGTCAGCTTAATGCATTTATAATAACAACAAAATCATCTCCAAAGTGTGTCGTGCTGATCTGGAATAGATAAGCCTATTGGTGCTTATTTTGGACCTATTTGTCAGTAACAACAAATATGCAAATACAAATATGCCAATGAACAAATCTCCAAGACAAAGTGTACAAACCATGTCTTCAACATAACTAGATTTTTTCCATGTCATTCCAAGTGTCGGCGAACAATATATCATGTTGGTGTACTAGATACCGGTGACTGTGCATCAAGTCACTTGCTTGTTGGTGAACATTGCCAATCCTCCAAAGTGCCAGAGTTGATAAGTGTTAAAGGTGTCGACATCAATCACAAAACCATATCAATATAACCAAAATACCAATAGATAGTTGGCTTTGGCATAGGAGATTTTGTCATATAAATTTTGATAATATTATTAAAGTAAGTAAGTCTAAGATAGTAAGAGGTCTGCCTCAGCTAGATAAACCGGTTAATGTTCTTTGTACAAAATGTCAGTTAGGAAAGATGACTTCTTCAACTTTCAAGAACAATTCTTTCTCAGTGGAGCACTTGTTAGATTTAGTTCATACAAATCTATGTGGACCAATAAGAACAAGAAGCATTCAAGGTGATAGATATTTCATGATCTTCACTGATGATTATTCAAGGATGATGTGGGTCACATTATTGAAGGTTAAGAATAAAGATTTTGGTAAATTCAAGGCATTTAGGGCCTTAGCTGAGAAAAAGAGTGGCAAAAAGATAAAATGTCTTAGAATAGATCAAGGTGGTGAATTTACTTATGAGGAATTCACTAAGTACTGTGATGAGAATGGTATCAAGCAGCAACTTTCTGCACTAAGGACACCACAACATAATGGTGTAGGAGAGAGAAACAACCGGTCAGTGGTTGAAGCTTCTAGGATAATGTTGATACAAGAAGGTTCAATGATTTTTTTTTGAAAAGAAGTTGTAAGTACAGCTGTCTACACAATGAACCAAGTTCTAGTGAAAAGAGGTAAGGACAAGACCCCTTATGAATATTGGTATGGGAGATCACCTAATGTTAGTTATTTTAAGACATTTGGAAGAAACTGTTTTATTAAAAGAGGTGATTACATAAGAAATTTTGAAGCTAAGAGTGGTGAAGGCATATTACTTGGCTATTCCACCAAGAGTAAGGTCTATAAATGCTTCAACATCCGAACACATAGAATTGTTGAGAGTGTTGATGTTCATGTAGATGAATGTCTTGAAGTCTCAAAAGGAACCAGTTCAGAGAAAAGGATGAAGATCCTTTCATTTTGATTTTGGAACCTAAAACTATTAAATCAAAAACCGGTAAAGAAAATCTTGATGTACTTGTTGAACTGAAACAAATAAATTCAGAAGATGATAATGAAGAAGCTGAACCTGAACAGAATGATCATGTTATTCCTAGGTATGTGAGATTGAATGATAGTCCTGAATAAATTATTGGGGATAAGGATGTTGGAGTACTAACTACAAGAAGAATAAGGGAGAACTCTTGCATGATCGCCACGTTTGAACCTAGAAGTGCTAAGGAGGAATTTGGTGATGATCACTGGGTTAAAGATATGGAGGAGGAATTAGATCAAATTGAGAAGAACAACACTTGGACCTTGGTACCCCGATAGGTAAATAAGAATGTTATAGGTACTAAATGGGTGTTCAGAAACAAGTTAAATGAAGATGGTGTTGTAGTTCACAACAGGGCAAGATTAGTCTACAAAGGTTATGTGCAAGAAGAAGGAGAATACTATGGAGAAACTTTTGCACCACTAGAAAGACTAGAAGGTGTCAAAACTTTACTTGCATTTGCAGCTCATAAGAAGTTCAAGGTATACGAGATGGATGTTAAGTCTGCATTTTTGAATGGGATATTGGAAGAAGAGGTTTATATAGAGCAGCCTAATGGTTATGCATTGATAGATAAGGAAGACATGGTAGGCAGATTGCATAAAGATTTGTATGGATTAAAGAAGGCACCCAGAGCATGGTATGAATGACTTCATACACATCTGAGGAAGATAGCCTTTACTAGAACCACTGATGACAACAATATTTATCTTAAGTCTGAAGGAGATGAAATACTGGTCAGTGAAGTATTTGTTGATGCCATGAGCAATAGTTTTGCAGATGAAATGAAGAATGAGTTTGAGATGTCATTAGTAGGGGAAATAAATTTTTTTATAAGCTTACAGATACAACTAATGAAGAATGGTATTTTTCATTACTCAATCTAACTATGTCAAAGAGGTTTTGAATTCTTTTGGTATGAGTGATTGTAAACTAGTTGGAACCCCAATGGTTACAGGTTGTAAGTTGTCCAAGGAAGATGCATCTAAGTCTGTAGATGAAAAGGAATACAGGTCAATGATTGGCAAATTACACTATGTTGTTCACAGTCAATCAGATATTGCTCATGCAGTTCATATAGTTGCTATATTTCAAAAGAATCCAAAGGAACCATATCTAATGGAAACTAAGAGAATTTTTAGATATCTGAAAGGTACTGTTAACTATGGGTTATGGTATCCATATGCCAAAATTTTTGATTTGAAGGCATACACAGATGTTGATTGGGTAGGAAATATTGATGACCGAAAGAGTACTACCAGTGGAGCATTCTTTATAGGAGGAAGGCTAGTCTCATGGAGTAGAAAAAAGTAGAGTTGTACTTCACAATATATTGTTGAAGCTGAGTATGTAGCAGCTTACATGAATTACACATAAGATATCTGGATGAGGCACATTTTGGAAGGTTTTAAGATGAAAATCTCTGAACCTATAAAGATTCTATGTGATAATACAAGTGCAAGAAACATCTCTAAAAATATTGTTTTGCATGCAAGAACTAAGCACATTGAATTGAAGTATCACTTCTTGAGGGAAAAGTTCTATAAAGCGGAAAATTGCGAGCGAACCCTAAGTGTTCCCCCCACCACTCCAAGGAGAGGGGAAGGAGGTCACTAGGGTTGATGGTTTTCACTTAGGGGAGACTTTACATTCAAAAGAGGGGTTGAAACCCACAAGATCCAATCCCACACAATGCAAGATTGGATTCTAAATGAGTTTCAAGGGTTAAGACAGCAAGGCTACCCTCTTTTGTAAAGAATGTAGATAGAAGGATTAAGCTAGGAATGCATGAAAAGTGAGAAAGATTCACTTATAAACAGAGATAGGAATATAGGATGAAGCTGCGGACCTGGAATTAGCAGTAAAATGTCGAGATGGTGCTCTCCTGCAAATTTGAGCGAAAGTTGACGGGACGATGGCGCCTGGTATGCACACGGTCCTCCAAAAAATCCACGAAACGAAGGGGGATCTGTTCATCTCTGCACAAGGATTCCAGATCTTCAATTACAGTCGCGTACCTGCAACCTACAAATAGAAAAGTGAAGATGATTGGGGGGTTAGGGATTAGGGGTTTGCCCTTAGGTCAAACCCCGGTTTTGGAATTAACCAATAAATGAGAATGTTGTAAATGTAAATGATTGTAATGTAAACAAGTACTTGATACCTTGTTGTAAGAATGTTTGTAATCTTACATGCGAAGGTGTAATTGTTGTTGTATGTTGTATGTTGTATGTTGTATGTGATCTCCTCTTCAATGGTTGAATCCTTGTCTTGAATGCAACACTTAGCCTTGAATGGAGACTTAGAATGATCAATTGCTTGAAGGAATGCTTGAATGCTTGAATGTTTGAGTATCATTTCCGCGTCTTGTACACATATGTCCTTCCTTTTTTTTCCTCTTTTTAAAATGGGAGAGGAAATGTAGTTTATATACTTGCCAATTAGGGTTAAAAGACTGATTTTTCTGACCTTAGGCCGACCTGGGAAGATTATTTTACAATTTGCAAACATAAAGACCCGAGACCCAAAAGAGACCGAGCCCAAAAATAGGGACAGGGACCAGGGCGCTAGGTGCCATGGTCCTGGGGGACCAGGGCGCTAGGCACCCTAGTCCTGAAGGACCAAGGCGCTGGGCGCCATGGTCCCACCTCCAGGGACAGCAGGGTGCAAGGAGGATCAGGCCAGGGTGCTGAAAAATGCAATTTTTGATGTCATGGACAAGTTTTGGGGTCTCCATTCAGGTTCAGTGTTGCGTTGCCATCGTGAAGACCCAAATGCGATCGAAATTGCAAGTGTCACAATTTTGGGATGCTACATTTAGCCCCCACTTTAGCGGGAGTATAAGTGTACGCTCATACTTCCGATAAAGTACACGGAAACAACATTGAAAGACTTTCACCACGTCAAGGAGGCAAGACACACCAAGCCCCCAGTGGACTAAGGATCTTACGACTTCGATTGAAAAAGTAAAAGGGAAGATCACGAGGGAGAACCATGACTGTCAGTAGTAAGGTTCCCTCACTATGAGTCATGTAAGAAAAATACCAAAAATTTTCAAGGCAAAACTAAGTTCGCCAAGAAGTTTTCAAGTATCTTGAAGAGATAGACGGGGTGTATGCCCCCCTACGTTAAAGCGATCGCACACACCTCAACGGGGGTGATTGCTTTAAGGTAGTGATACACATAAGAAATGAGAAGGAAAAGGAGCACGTTATCACAAAGATTTAGCCCCCAAGTGTGAGATAAACCCAAGGATAATAGACACAAAACACGAAGCATGAGGTGACTTCGCTTTCCTCGGGGTCAGTATGTTGTATGATAATTCATGTATATCATATGTATGTATGCATAATTGTTCTTCATTTCCCAATCAAGGAAGGTCACCTAGAAGAAGGGGACACATGTGTCTTTTGAGTCAACATGAGAGAGACCAAAAGAGATCTCAATGCTTTGCATCATCCTCAAGTAGACAATACTAAGGACAACAAATAGAAGAATGAGAATAACACATAGAAGAAGTAACAAAAGAGAGGAGGAGAGAGTCTGCTATGCTAATGAAACTAGTCTAGCACATCATCTACCCCCCGATCTTGCTGATCAATATTTCGAGAAGGCAAGAAACACGCTAGAGGAGGAACATTCAACACAGCGGATGGAGCTATCACAAGGTCCAAACAAGGGCTATGTTCATGTTCCAAGCCACGTTGTTCTTGTCTAGGAGCTAGGATAAGTGCTTTAGAAAATTCGTTAGATAGATGGTTATCAACATCAAGAAATTCATATTCACTATCAGAAGCAAGAGAAGTAACATTTTCATCATGAATAACATTTTCATCTATATCATCATCAAGATTTATAAAAATAGGATCTTTAACTCGCATAGGATCAAAACCATCATGCATCTTATGTTTAGGAGATTTTGGCTCAATTTTCGGCTAAGGAGAGAATGGAATAATACTAGCTGAAGGTGTTTTTGGGGAATGCAAAGTTTGAGAAGCAGCTACCTGAGCTCTAAGATGATGCTTTCGTCGGCGTTCACACACAGAACGATTTCGTCTAGTCTTAGTAGGAAGTGGAGAAGATTGAGGAGGAGGAATGTTCTCATCCTTATCACTTGGGTGTTTAGGTTGTGGTCTCTTAGGCTGGATAATAGGAGAAGAGGAAGGTCTCTTCTCTTTATAAAAGGAAGGAGGAGGAACTGCTCCATATAAAGGAGGAATATTTGGTTTAGGAAGGAGACCAAGTCCATCATGACGAGGAGGTATAGGTCTACTTTTAGAAAGTTTATTAGACATAGACATAGTCACATCCATAGGAATGGGTTGGGAATCTTCTTGAGGAAAGACATTAGTTTTATCTTTCAAAGGAAGAACTTCCTTCTCAAGAACGATAGGAATATCAAGTTTAGGTGTTCTAGGTTCACTTAAAGATAGGATCATATCTGTTTTCCACTTTTGATAAGATTTGAAAAGATGATCACTTCGTAGAGGAAGGGATTGGAATTGTTTAGGCCAAAAATAATCAATAGAAACGCTAGAAGTTCTTTCAGTTGGTTTAAAGAGACTATGATTGACAGTAACAACTTCAGCATTATGGGGAAATTTCAAACACTTGTGAATAGGAGAAGCAATAGCTTTCATGGAAGATAGCCAAGGATAGCCAAGCTTCACATGAAATTGTTCGGATGAAGGAATAATAGCAAAGTTCACATCAAGGGATTTGTTATGGAATTCAATGGGTAATGTAATAGAACCGATTACAGGAGAAGAAAATGCATCAAATAATTTCACAACCACATCTGTTTTGTCATAGATCATTTGATTCAATTGCAAAGTAAAAAGAAATTCTTCAGTAATAACATTAACCATGCATGAAGGATCAATAAGTACTCCACGGCAAGGTGTATTCTTGACTTTTGCAACTATGTATAAAGGACCATCAGGTGCCCTAATAGTTTCACTAGAATCAAATGTGATGGAAGGTTCTTTAGGGTTTTCTTGCTGCTCTACAAAGTTAATCACATTCGGAGTCATAGACACAAGACCATCAGATGAGAAAGAGGAATCATTAGTCTCAATCGCATTAGAGGTATGAGAAGGTAATGGATCAGTAGAAATCTTAAGATTTTGGTTAGGAGGAGCTATAGATGTGTTGCCTTTATCATTCACTCCTAAAACAAAGATAGTATTATTATTAATCAAATCTTGAATTTTACCCTTTAAAGCAAAACATTTTTCAGTATCATGCCCAGGTTGACGATGAAATTGACAAAAAGATTTGTTATCAAAATAGGGTGAATTAATCTTTGTAGGATCTATTTGCTTTATAGGAGGGAGAATAAGCACATTTTGTTCCAATAACTTATTCATAATACTATGCAATGATTCATTCAAAGGAGTAAACTTTCTTTCTTTCTTGAAAAACTTAGAAATAGGAGGCACACCTGATGCTGCATTCACATTGTTGTTGATGATGTTTTCATTGAATTTAACGGACTCTTTGTTCGGTTTAAACTTTCCAAATGGTTGTTGACTACTATCACCCTTATCACTCGGAGCCATAGGATTTTCTTGTTCCATTTGACTCACAGTCAGTTGATAATTGTGAAGAGTTGTACACAACTGTTCGAAAGAAGTAAACTCAGAAAATAGAAGTTTTTCTCTAATATCTTTTTGTAAATTAGAAATAAATATTCTTTGAATATCATTTTCAGGCACTGGAAAAGAAATTTGAGCATACAAATGCTTATATCTACCAATGAAATCAGTCACTTTTTCTTTAACACCTTGTTTACAATGCATTAAATCAATCAAAGTAACTTTAGGACTTATATTGTTTTGAAATTGTTGAATAAAAGCATTTGCAAGTTGTTCGAAAGAAGTAATAGAATAAGAAGGCAACGAGCAATACCATTGTAGGGCTTTATCTCTTAATGTCCTAGTAAATAGTTTTGCAAGCAACCTTTGGTCATAAGCAAAATCGGTACATATTGTCTGAAAAGTCTTAACATGTGTTAGAAGATCACCTTTACCATTATAAAGCTCCAAACGTGGGATTTCAACATGTTTAGGAGGTATAGCGCCAACAATGTCAAGAGAAAGTGGGCTCACAACATCAAATGTGGGCACACTAAACTTAGATTGATTCATAGAGGCAATTTGTTGCTGTAAAGAAGAGACAGTTTGTGCAAGATTATTAATAGTCGCTTCAGTCGAAGAGTTCATATTACACGTGTTAGATTGTGATGGAGGTATTATGTTATTGAAAGAAGGTATTGATTGAGAGTAAGGTGGTGGGACACTATGATAGTTAGTCATAGGGGATGATTGGAAAGGAGGAACACTACAAGGAGGAATGGAATGGTTAAATGAATTGCCCCATTGCGTCAAGTTCATTTGTGGAGATGTAATAGGGACACTCATTGAAGGAATGAATGAAGAAGTTGGATTGAATGAAGGAAGAGGGTTAATTGAAGAGGAAGGATTGCCCCCATGACTAGTGATCATAGGTGGAATGTCTTGTATAGAAGTAGTCATTATGTTTGATCTAAAAGTAGGTACACTAGCAATAGAAGTTGTCAAAGGAATAGAATGATTAACTTGAGTGGGAGGTTGTGTATAACCTAAAGTTTCATCACAACTCTTCATAGGCATCACATTCGAATCCACAATGTGTGCAATACTACACAAAATATCAATTCCATTCTTATCACTTTGAACCATACATTTTAGACCCTCAATTAATGAAAGAGCTTGACTATCGGGATACTCTTGAGACATCCATTGCTGAAAATCATCAAATTGGTTATCCAATTTTGAAAGTTGTTCTATAGAAACCTCATGGAGAGCTTCTTCATCATTAGGAGGATTAGAGGAATTACCTATGTCCTCGTCAAAAAGGCCATTCAAATTAGGTTCCATCTCCTTAGTAATTAAACCTTGGAAAGACTTAATTCTACGGCTTCATCTAACGGGAATAGTGTAAGTAGGGCTTATTGTCGTAAAACTCATGCACTAGAGAGAGAGAGAAGATTTTGAATTTAGAGGTACCAAATTTCAATAAAATTAGCCAATCTCCTAGACTTAAGCTGTTAAATGCAATCATGACAATCTCCCAAAATTTTGGAAAAAATGTCAGGGACCGTGGCGCTCGGAGTGCACACGGTCCTCGCAACTTTTTTCGAAATTTGCAGGGATGAAAGTTATGATGATTTTAAAGCTAACCTGAAAAAATTGAGTGATTTTATGATCTGTAGATAGGCCAAATTAAAGTTGCAATCTCAAAATTGAACCCTACCAAGATTGTTGAAAAATGCAAAATTTGAATTTTGAAAAAGAGAGGGAAACTGAAATTTTGAATTTTATGATTTTAGAGGGAATACCAAGAGCAATGCAAGTTTTGAATTTTAAAAGTTGACTCAATTTCACGCAAAATTCAATTTCAACAATTTTTGAATGATTAGAAGCCTTAATCCAAGCAATCACAAGACCAACTTTGACCTTAATTTTGAAAGTGTTAGAATTGATGAAATCAACCAAAATTCTGGATTTTAGCAGAAAAATATAGTAAGATCTAGCTCCCGAAATTTCAGAAAAAATGTCGGGGACGATGGCGCTCGGGGTGCACACAGTCCTCGCAACTTTTTTCCAAATTTTCAGGGATGAAAGATATTATGATTTTATTGCGGAATCCAAAGTTACAGCTGATTTGGAGATGTTTTGATCAGTGAAATTGTCGGTCAAAGGTTGAATCAAGAGGGTTTCAAAAATTAGGGTTTTGACACTTAACCACTTAATTTTTAGAGTTAAAGCACAAATATGAATTGATAATTTGTAATAGAAGGGTAGATCTAAAACAAGCATTAACAATTAAACATTTCACAAGCTCAATTACTAAAAAGAAAATTTAGGGTTTTATGCAATTAACTTCTAAAATTTGCAAAAGATCAAACATGGAAATGTAATTAAGGAAGCCAATTTTCAGATCTAACCATGAATAATCAGAAAGGATGTTCACGTCGGGTTCACCAAAAATGAAAAGCGGAAAATCATGAGCGAACCCTAAGTGTTCCCCCCACCACTCCAACGAGAGGGGAAGGAGGTCACTAGGGTTGACAGTTTTCACTTAGGGGAGACTTTACATTCAAAAGAGGGGTTGAAACCCACAAGATCCAATCCCACACAATGCAAGATTGGATTCTAAATGAGTTTCAAGGGTTAAGACAGCAAGGCTACCCTCTTTTGTAAAGAATGTAGATAGAAGGATTAAGCTAGGAATGCATGAAAAGTGAGAAAGATTCACTTATAAACAGAGATAGGAATATAGGATGAAGCTGCGGACCTGGCATTAGTAGTAAAATGTCGAGACGGTGCTGTCCTGCAAATTTGAGCGAAAGTTGATGGGACAATGGTGCCCGTTATGCACATGGTCCTCTGAAAAATCCGCAAAATGAAGGGGGATCTGTTCGTCTTTGCACAAGGATTCCAGATCTTCAATTACAGCCGCGTACCTACAACCTACACACAGAAAAGAAAAGATGATTGGGGGGTTAGGGATTAGGGGTTTGCCCTTAGGTCAAACCCCGATTTTGGAATTAACCAAGAAATGAGAATGCTGTAAATGTAAATGATTGTAATGTAAACAAGTACTTAATACCTTGTTGTAAGAATGTTTGTATTCTTACATGCGAAGGTGTAATTGTTGTTGTATGTTGTATGTTGTATGTGATCTCCTCTTTAATGCTTGAATCCTTGTCTTGAATGCAACACTTAGCCTTGAATGGAGACTTAGAATGATCAATTGCTTGAAGGAATGCTTGAATGCTTGAATGCTTGAATGTTTGAGTATCGTTTCCACGTCTTGTACACATATGTCCTTCCTTTTTTTTCCTCTTTTTAAAATGGGAGAGGAAATGTAGTTTATATACTTGCCAATTAGGGTTAAAAGACTGATTTTTCCGACCTTAGGCTGACCTAGGAAGATTATTTTCCAATTTGCAAACATAAAGACCCGAGACCCAAAAGAGACCGGGCCCAAAAATAGGGCCAGGGACCAGGGCGCTGGGCGCCCTAGTCCTAAAGGACCAAGGCGCTGGGTGCCATGGTCCCACTTCCAGGGACAGCAGGGTGCAAGGAGGATTAGGCCAAGGTGCTGAAAAATGCAGTTTTTGATGTCATGGACAAGTTTTGGGGTCTCCATTCAGGTTCAGTGTTGTGTTGCCATCGTGAAGACCCAAATGCGGTCGAAATTGCAAGTGCCGCAATTTTAGGATGCTACAAGTTCAATGTAAAGATGTTATCTTGGAGCATGTTTCTACCAAGGAGAAACTTGCAGGTATCTTAACCAAACCTCTGCTTAAGTCCACTTTTGAGTATCTTAGAAGTCAATTGGGGATTGTCCCTCTTCATGAAGTTATTTGAGCATGACGTTGATTGCATCAATCCCTAAATTACTTGTAGAATCTTACATGGATTGATGAAGAAGTGGATATATTCCATATGGGGAGAATCAAGTTGCAGTATGTTGTTGATGCATAGTGAGAGAAGAATTACATGTTTTTACTTTCACTTTGGCATTGTTGTCAAAGGGAGAGAAGAATTATGTGATTGAGGAGAAGAATTATGTGTCTGATTAGGGAAACTAGCGACAGGCTGAAGATAGACACAAGGAGGTAAATACTTGGTAATATAAACTAGGATTCCCATTCACCAATCTTAGCAACAATCAGAGGCATTGATATTTGTATTTCCATCAATGCTAAAGGGGGAGATTGTTGGCATTTTTCATATAGATTGAATTAATGATATGTTGTCATTGATGTCAATTGAACCGGTAATGGTATTTATATTATTGTTGATATTGTTGATTTTATATTCACTAGTATCTAGTAGGAAGAGCTTTGTGGAAGATGTTGTAAACTGGTATGTTAAGTTTGTGAGTTGAACTGGTAAATTGGTGTAAAGGGTTAAACCTTTCTATACAATGTAACCGGTAAACCCTATCAGTTGTTAAACCTTAACCGATCAAGTTTGTTGGTTTATTATTTGATGAGCGATAATGATGGAGACATGCATGATTATTGTATGAGGATAACTTCAGATTTTTTTGGCACATTTGTTTGATGTCCAGGGAAGGAGAAAAGTGGATTGCATCTAAATGCATAGTGCGTGATGAGTTACAAAGCCCGATGAAGCGGTGATCATGGAGCGGTTGGAATTTTCTTGAAGAATGTGAAGAGATTGTTATGATTTCTAATGGTCAATATTGTACCAACTTGTTTGTAATCTCGATGATGAGAATTATGTTTTTGTTGTGTTGTTTTTAAAAGTTGTTGGCAAGATTGGCAGAAACTTGTTGAGTGTGTAGTTGCCTAATCGATGAGTGTATCTGCACTTTGAGTAAAGGCATATTGAAGCTTAAAAGGATTTGATCAAGCAAATTTAGTGCTATTTAGACAAATCAAGAAAACCTGTTTACTTTCTAACAATTACAACAGAAGTGAAATCCCTTAACCAGGTAAGATCTAAAAAGCTTGGTTACTTATCAAATCCTCTAACAATGTGGTCCACTAGCTTGGATTCTTAAATCCCTCGGCAAGGTTACTCCAAAGAATGTATTGTGCTTTTCATCAAGGCATATTTGTAAATCCCTTTACCGAGTGATTCCTAACTAGAATTAGTTCTTAACTAAACTTATTGTAAAGCTTCAATAGGCTTAGCTCCTAACAGGGTGAACTTCAGAAGAGTTCAGATAGCTATCCTTGTGTGTCTCATCTCACCATGGTTTTTACCTATTTGGGTTTTCCATGTATAAACATTTGTGTCAAGTGGTGAATGTTTTTGTGGTTATGATCTTATTTGTTGATTTGATTAACTTTTGATAAGGCATGATAACTAGAAGCATTGAGAGATGAATATGTTGAGATATGATTAAGCATTGTTGATGTTTACAAAGATTGGAGTTGTTTACTATTAAGTTGTGATAAGAGTCAAACCGGTTGATGCAAGTATTCTTATAAATATTGATCTTGACTATGATAAGTTTACTTTGTGTGATTGAATTTGAGTTTGGGAACTTTTTATCAGTTTTTCAGAATACTGATTCAACCCCCCCCCCCCTCCCCCCCCATCTTAGTATTCTATCAGATACTTATTCTTTTATCCTACCATCCTTCTCTACATGGGGTTTGGATCTCATTGGTAAAATATCTCCTCCCTCAGCTCAAGAACACAATTTCATCATTACTAAAACTGATTACTTTACGAAGTGGGTGGAATCATTTCCCCTTCGATCCACTACCACTAAAGTAATTTGTCAATTTATCTTAGAAAACATTATTTTTCAATTTGGAATACCTTCCGCCTTAGTTTCGGATAATGGAATATCATTTAAAAACAAGGTTGTGAAGAAATTCCTTGAGAAATATCATATTTAACATAAATTTTCTACACTCTACTATCCTCAATCAAATGGTCAAGCCGAGTGTTCGAATAGGATAATTGATCAAAGGATTATAAACAAGCCTGGTAAGGATTGGCATACTCAATTAACCTACGCTCTTTGGGCGTACCAAATGAGTGTATGTGTTTCTACAAGTAGTACTTATAATCTTGTTTATGGTGTTGATGCCATTATGCCTTTGGAGTTATAAATTCCTTCTTTGAGAGCTCCTCTTAGGGGTATAGTGGATGTCGATTCTTATAGAGAACAAAGACTTCAACAACTTGATATGCTTGATGAACGACGTATAAACGCTCTTGAGCATAGTCAAGCATATCATAAAAATTTACAATAGAGCTATAATGATAAAATCATTCACTATTCCTTCTTAGTAGATGATCTAGTGCTTTATGAAAATAAACGTAACATGAATTCTTTACCCAAGGAGAAAGGAAAATTCAGCCCTAATTAGCTTGGACCATACATCATTGTTGAAGTATATGGATCTGGTTCTTACAAGATAGCAGACGTGGAAGGTGTGCCTCTTAAGATTCCCATAAATGCTATGCATCTCTGTACAGATTATGCCTAGCCTCTCTCTCTCTTTCTCTTTCTCTTTCTCTTTCTTCCTAGTTAATCTCTCTCTCTCTCTCTCTCTCTCTCTCTCTCTCTCTCTCTCTCTCTCTCTTTGTACCTTTTCTTTCTTCAAAATTGGATAATGTGTTAGCACATATTTATTAAAGTACGTGGTATTGAATGATATTGTATTGTTTATGTCTACATTACTTCATTCTTGACAAGCATGTTTCTTTACTTTATTGTTTGTCTTAGATTCATTTATGTAACTTCTAATAGATTTACATTTTATATGTGCTAGCATGTTATACAATTTCTTATGTGTTAAGTATGATTATATCATGTTGTGTTTAATTAGATTTAATAAATCACATTAGCCATATAATTCTTAGGCTTAACACATTTCCCTTCTACATCATAAAAGTAGCATTTAATTAAATACTTAGTTATTTAATTGAATATCACATGTATTAATTTAATCATGAATGATTGAGAAATCAATCACATAGAAATTAAATTAGGCATATATGTTCATCACCAAATGTTTTACTATTAATCTAAGAAATGCATACATTGTTTAAGAATTAAAATAACATGTTTGAGATATAAAATGAGCATAAATAAATACATATCCATTAGTATCATAACATATACATCAACAAAATGTCTCATAATATAGGAAAGTAATCTCCTATCCCTAGGAATAGTAGATGGAGGATTATGATTAGATGTCCCCTCTTGAATTGGTCATGGGGGTGGGCCCATGGGTGTGTATCATGATACAGAACGTGAGTGACTCTGTGAGGAGCTCCTATAATCCCTTTCCATCATAATCCCATGGTATGTGGCTACCTCTATCTGAGAGGATGCTAGATCTCACTCTATCTGTTGTAATCTCTCTCCCAACGATCTCGCTGTCTCTTGCTAGACCTCCATCTCCATCTGAATAGGGGTGAATAGATCCTCATTTTGTCTTGCACTCTCTTGTGGTCTATGCACTATCTGCGAGGTACTCAGAATGTGTGCAGTCATGATGAGGTCTTTCACTACATGCTAAATTAGGGAGTGCCACTCCTAGACACCAACTATAGAAAAAATAGAAGTTTTCATAACTAACATTCTATATCACAAAATCCAAAAAATCTAAGATACATAAATTATACAAAAATAAACAATTTACCTGGATCTCACTCTTGCCAGTAGGGGTCATGGAAAGAGACCACCTAAGACTGGGACCCACTAGGCTCTTTGCACTCATACTATCTCTGCACAGTAGGCATGGGCTGATGGGGACTAGAATCAGGACCCCTTATAGGGTCCTTCTCTACCTATGATGGGAGGCTTGATTGATCTAGTGCTATGGTGTCATCTCCGGAGTGATGAGGAACTGCATTTGATTCATCCTCCTTAGCCTCCTCCTCAATCTCCTCATCATCCTCATCCTCCTCCTCATCATCCTCCTCCTTGTCCTTGTCCTCCTACCCATCCTCCTCATCATCTCCAACCTGATCTCCCTCTTCGGTATCAGGATCACATCCATCACCGCCTGCCTCCTCTTATCATGTATCGTCAACCTGGTCATCTGTGCTCTCCTTAGATGTATCAGGTCCCTCCTTGTTGCCTGTCTATCTCCATGGTCTGGGGTTCCCTCTGGGGAAGTCTATTGGAAAGATGTCTCTAGGATATGTCCTCCCCCACCATGTGATGTACCGACGCTGCGTGCCCACATCATCCCTATAATCTATCATAATATCTTGATCTAATCCATCTGAGTCCATGATGTCAATCTCATTGCTCGTAGGCCTAGGAACAGCTTTCAACCTAGAATTCATGCGTGAATGTCAGATGTAGATAGTCAAATGAGTAGGAACATACTACTCAAACCTGAACTACCACTGGACTCGATCGGAGTAGAAGGGAATGACT
Source organism: Cryptomeria japonica (assembly GCF_030272615.1). Classification (NCBI taxonomy): domain Eukaryota; kingdom Viridiplantae; phylum Streptophyta; class Pinopsida; order Cupressales; family Cupressaceae; genus Cryptomeria; species Cryptomeria japonica. The sequence goes on from NC_081411.1 coordinate 300,244,819, forward strand.
ATATCACTTTACCATCCCTTTGGTAGACGGTTCCTCTACATGCAAAATAACTACTTGTGTATCACTACCCACATATACATCTAGAGGTACGGTCTCCATCTGATCATACCCACTATCAATCTATCTAGAATCAATCTCCAATGTAGTAGATCACCGATCCACCACTTATGAGTAATTGGATAGGCAAATACCCTAGGCTTCTCTGGATCTTAGTTCGTAGGGACTCCAACAAGCCTAGTGCATGTGATATGCTCAAACATCCACACCTATAGTAGTGTGCAGGTCATCAAACTGCACCCTTATCCAAACACATACTCTCCAAGGTCGTGATAAATATGCGCAAGCATGATCCGAACCTAAGAGTATACTCTTTGATGTCTCTCCATGGCCCTAATCGCATAGGTGAGACCTCCATGGATGTGCATGATACACCCATTAGGGCACACAAATAATGCAATGGTAGCGATCATGAGCCACCTCACTAGTGGAACCTCGTGTTATCAGTGTTTTGGATGATGTTGGAAGTTATTCTTGATATCCTTAAAAATTTTGAAACTTTGGATTGATCCTTGTCTGCGAGTCCATGGTTCCTAAGGGTTTAGGGTTCTATAACCTCAAAATCATTTAAAGAATAAACCCTTGTGTCACATTATTTCCAAATCACTTCTATTTTCTCGTTGCTTTTTTCACTTAAGCAGAAGGGTTGCTGCATCATTGAAAGGGGTCATTTTGAGTTCTAGGCTTGGGCAGGTTTTAATTAAATTCAAAATATTTCACAATTTCCTAAAGTCCTAAGTATTTTCCTTTATATATACATCGGGTTCCTAAAGGCTGGATAAGTTTCTTTTGATCTAACTGTTATCATTGTATTGCAATGAGAAGTTGCACATTGAATATTCATTATGACCTAGCGACAAGCCACTAGCAGTGGGGCTAGTCAGACAGTCAATGCAGACAGTTAATGCAAATAGTTTTGGTGATGGCTAAGTAATGAAGGACCTTAAAACGGTTAACTCATGATCCAATAGTTGTCGCTAGACCATGATTCAGAGATGCTTGTCTTTAATTCATCGCGGACTAGCAACTAACTGGTGGGTGCGACTAGTATAGGTGACCCAAGTGTGTTAAAGAGTTGACAAGTCCAAGGTAAATTGATGGCTATCCCTAGACTGCGATGAGAAGATTCTCTAGCTTTACTCATCGTGGATCAACGACAAAGAGCAGATGAGTGATTGAATGATGGGCCCACTTTGAAGGTTAAAGTGATTAAAGGGTGTGCTAAACCCACATGATCTAACAGTTGTCGCTAGACCACGATAGAAACTTGAATGAACTTTAATCCTTGTGGATCAGTGATAGAAAGGAAAGATACTCAGAAGTAAGCACTTTTGGCCCGTTGGAGCCTAAATTTAAAATTAAAAAGGATTAATTGCAAAAGTGTGTGGCTTTATTGAAGGTAATAAATGCTCAGTTGTCATTAAGGTCCCTTCATAAGACATTTTTTCAAAATCCAAATTACAAAGAAGCATTCAAGAATATTTACAGAGAATAGGTGTGTGGCTTTGTGATTTCTCAGACGACAAGTAAGTTTTTGGCAACTATTCTTTGCAATTCCTGTTTGTGTGATATTGTTTGATGCTGGAAATTTAGAAGAGGTTATTTGAATAGAAATTGAATTAGGGATAGCTTTAGATTGATAAGATGGAACCACGAAGGGAATTCAAGGGAAAGATAGACTACCAAGAGAGGGATATTTGTGATGACTTTGTCAAACAACTAGTTCAATCCACAAACAGTGCAGCCAAGATAAAGGAACTTGTGCCCAAATCTACCCACCTACAGATTGGTGACAGTTTATATGACAAGGTATGTTGGTTGAGAGATGCCTAGATAGGCATGGCAGATCTATGTTTGTTTAGGGTAGGGTTTGGTCAGTAGAATGCACCCACTCTTATAAATAATATATGGGAATTAGATGTTGGGAAGTTGGTGGTCCCTGGAGTTTTCATGGACATTGATTTGTTGACCTAGATTGCAAAAAGTTATGACCCTATCACTAGGACTGTGAGGAGTGTAAATGGAGGGCCCTTAATTGAAATTATTGATGATGAATTCAGAAGGGTATTCCGAATAAGTGAAACCTTGAGCTATTTATAAACCATTGATTTTGAGATTCTCAAGAAGGTTTATGATGCCTAGAGGGATCATCTTAGGAGTGGTCCGTTGAAGGAATTTTTTTGCAAAGATAGAAGGATTAACATTGGTAGGCCCTAGCACAGTGGAGCCTTTCCCTATGAATTTCTTCACTCTAAGGGCTAAGGGTATATATTGGTCCTTATGTCAAATTTTTAGAGAAGATGCAATTAATGCCATGCCCACCCATTATATGCTTATGATGGCACAAATTTTGAACCCGCCCTTAGCAATGACATATGATCTTACACCTTATCTTGCAGATGTCATTCATGAAGGTTTAATTGGGATAAATAATGTTAAGGTTGATAAACCATTTGGATGGTACTCCCTATTGATGCATATGTTCTTGTTTAAAGGTGTTGAATATTCTTCTAAGGACATGGACCTACTAAGGGAAAAGGATGGTGAAGACATGCCAATTCAGTTATGGAGTGCAGATCTATCTTGGGACAAAGAGATGCTAGCTACCTGAAGTTTCACAGATGCTTTGCATCCAAACTTAGAATACTTCTATGTCAAGAGAACCCTAGGATCCCAAAGGTTATCCTTAAATTCATTAGACCTAAGGAGTTTGTAGAGAGCATCAAGATTGTGCACAATTGGGGTGACATAATCTTATATCATGTTTCCACTATTTTTAGAGTATATGGTTTCAGGGGAACCCCATATTTGCTCCCCTATTAGGTCCCTTTGAAGATTGGCAGTGCTGAGATTATGAGGCAGATTAGAGGCCTACAAGAAGCAGAGTTAACAAATAAAGGAAGAGGGACAATTTTCCCAACAGTCGCCATGGCACATCAGTTTGTAGTCACCAAAGGTGGTTGGCTACATTTTGAGAAGTTCCTTCAGCCATATAGGCTATCAACAATAGTTGCTAGGTTTGTAGATTCTAAAGATCTGATAAGAAATAAATTTAATTTAGACGAGCAAGAAGTAAAAAAGGAAAAATGGTTGGCATACAAGAAGACCTTTGATCTTGTCCAAGTTTTTGTCAAGAATTATGATCCTTTGAAAAGATTTCACCTATTTAAGGAGAAGATCAATTTTTTGATAGGATACTTTGAAGATGCAATGCAGACTCTGAATGAGAAGAAGGATGTTGTAATGAAGGTAGATCCTGAGAAAGCTAAGCTTATTTTAACTAAGCCTATTTTTGCTAAGGTTGTTCCCCCTGTTGAATATGTGAAGTATAAGAGGTCAGGATAAATGTAGTGATGCCAAGGAAAGATAAGCCTTCTACTTCAAAAGGAAAGAGGCCAATGGAGGATGCTCCTGAGTCATAAGTCTCCCCAAAAAGACAGAGGTTGGAAAAGGAAGCACAATCAAGTGAATCTTTATATTCTTCTTCTCAATCCCCATTATTTATAAGTGATCAGTAGACAGTTACTACAACTAGGAAGCCTAGGAGAGATTGCATGTACATATGGAGAATTGCAAGAATGGATGCCGAAAGAGCCAACAGGTGCCAAAATGGACTTGACTATTGAAGAATTTGTAGGTAGAGAACTAGATCTTGTCATTAAGCGAGCTAGTGATGAATTTTTGGCTGATAACAGTTTTGTAAAGATAGGAGCATTTTTGCAATTTATTTGGCAAAGGCATATAGGGCAGTTTAAAGAAAGATGTGAAAAGCGGAAAGTTGAACAACCCCATAAAGATACATTTGTTGTTGAAGAAGAAATAAAGCAGGAAATGCTGAAATTTTTTGAGGCAATTACCCCTGAGCAAGGGAGAAAATTGATTGCAGATGTTGGAGTGCTAATTATCCCAGAATGGGACATAGATGATGCAATAGTTTTTGATGTAGTAAGGAAGGAGACCAAGCCTTTAGAGGGAATAAATTACATTAATGACCATGTAGCCCTTGTTATGTGGTCACTAAAGAGGGAAGAAAATAAAATAAGGAAAGATTCCTTAGAATCTAACTATTCAGGAGGCATGATTGTGAAAAGAATCAGAGACATAGGGGTAGTAGAAGCTGCTAGCATGACCTTAGAGTCTACTAAATTTGGCATGGTAGTAGCTAAAAAAGAGGCCAAGGAGAAGGATGATCTCTAGGTAAAATTAGAGGTGGTCCTTAAAGCTTACAATGAAGCAAAGCTTGAGATAGCTCGTAAGGATAATACTATTGCAGAGTTGAAGAGTAAATTAGATGGACAACATCAAAGGGGTGAGTCTTCCCAATTGATGATTGATTCTTATCTATCAAAGCCCCCTCCTTCTAGCCCAATTATTGAATTCCCTCCTTCTCCCATGACTCCTAGTTTCCAATCAACTCAGAGCATCCAAGATGAGATGGAGAAATTGAAACAGGCTTAGGCAATTTTTGCAAGCAAATATGAGGAGAAGACTAGGGGTACTATTTTTAAATTTGTTGATACTGTTGGATCATAAATTGTTTATATTAATATGAAAATAATATTGAATCTTTTGGGTTCTTTGAAAGAAGATAAGGCTATTTTGGAGCCAATTTTGGATAAATGGATTGCCAGAGAGGTTAGTTTAGAGTCTATATATTCTTTATCCCAAGAAGAAGTAGGTGTTGATGTCACTATCAAACGTACATATGAATTAGTAAAAGGTTTGTCCAGGTTTGTAGTGGAGAGAGTTAACATAGAAAGGAAGGCAAACTTGTACTGAAAAGAATATGCAGATAAAAATTTTGAATTGTTTCCTGGAGGTTTTGTAAGTATTAGTAAATTGAAAGATAAAGAAGTATGGCTTGGTGAGTTAGGTCATAAGTTGTCTTAGAGAATAAACAACATTATAAATATAGATGATACTTATTTATTCATTCAACCATTGATGAGATTGAAAAAATAAAATCACATTTTGGTTTTTTGGAAAAAGAAGATAAATAGTTAAGGGAAAGGTGGAAAAGTTTGAACAAGTTGAAGAAGAAAATTATTAGTTTATCTTGGCCTGATGATGATACATTCAAGGTATGGGAAAGAAAGTATTTTGTGAAAGAGATAGAATCATAAGAAGATCCCACCGACACTCCAACATGTGGCAGTTCACAGGTGACTTGAAGTGGTTAGTTCTTATAACAGAGTTTTTTTGGATAACTGGAATTTTGAAGAATTAAAGACACTTGGCACCTGACCTGCAAACATTGAGAAGTCAGTTGGCCATTTTCAAGCTGGATAACTGATTAGTTATGCTCCTACTTCAATTGTAATCAATGTAACTTTTGGGGGGAATTATGGTTAGGATAAGAATATTCTTCTAGGGAAGTCTAAAGCTTGTTGCATTCAATTTTTGTAAATGGATACCAGGACTACCTAGAAAGGGTATCGCATGAATTTTTTACTAGAAGCTCTGGCAAAAAATATGAACAAGATTTTGTTTTGGCATTTTAGAGGATCATTTTGTGTCTATGTAAAATTTTAATGAGGGAATATTAATATACAATCAGAACACTTTTTGAGCCTAGATCTATGTTGTCTTCATGTCTGTATGTTGGTTATCATTTTGATTAAATGATCCGGGATTGTTTAGTTAAATGAATTGCAAGACAAATTATGAGAATGTCTTAGGTTTTTTCCTCAAGGAAGGAAATTAAATATATTTAATTCCTTTTCATTGATAAGAAGTAACTCTGCATGAATTTGATGACTGGGTCTAGCATAGGTCAAGCGTTGATATATGTCAAGCATATATAAATTCAGTAAATTGATGTCATTATATGTACGTCAATTTCCACTGTCAAATTGTTATTTGATTTTAGATGACTCTTACGCTTGAATAAGGCACTAGTATGGCTTTTTAAAGTTTTTGACATTATTGTTGATCCATTACGATGAAAATGAATCTTTCATTTATGTTCAGTTGTATTTAAAGTGATAAGGTTTGCAGAAATTTGCATTGGTTTTCTGTAAATCACCTATTGAAATTGTGAGCAAATAATCACAAAAGGGTATACCTGCCTAAGCTTTGTTAATCTTGAAGTGTAGAAGGTTTCTTTGTAAGCCTTTTTAATTATTATCTTGTGTTTCTATTTTTTTTGTTCTCTCCTTGTGTGAACAAAGGCTTGAGATCTTAGAGAGGAAAAAAGGTAATCAGAAATTAAGACCAACAAGAATTGGTGACTCTGCTGGGGAGAGTCATAGTATAAGTATATACTACAGATCAGTACTTATATCACTTAAGAATTGTCTGAATCTACATCTACCTATGTTCTTGTCATAGGTTTCTCTATCCCCACGTTTTTCATTTTTTCTCTAAAAATAACATTCTTGTTTTGTTGTCTCCTATGAGTGATTTGTTGAGTTCAATAATATTTTGAATTCCCAATTGGGTCGCGACTCTAAAAATATAAACAACCAATTCTCTTGAATAAATCACAAGTCATTTCAAGGAAGTATATACAATTCAGAGAGGAAGAAACATGAGGTCTTATATGAAGAAGAATCTTCAAGAGAAGTTGCAAGAAGGATTATCTATACCGGTCTGGAAAAGTCATAAGGGAATAGCTGTGCATGAACTAGTTAATGTTGCATGGAGACAAAAAAGTGACCATACAGATAAGTCTTCTAGATGATTGGTGTATGCAAATTCTGATACATCATCTCATGAATCTGAGCAAGACATTATGGGTTTTCATACTGGTTTGTTTGGTAATAATGTGGATATTCAGACTTTTCATGAAATATTGTCTCACACTAGCATTTCTGGGAGAGATAGGAATAGCTCCAATGTTAGAGTGGATTCTTTTCCCCAGACTGTAGATGGGAATGTGAGTTTGATTGATATTGACCATGTCAACATATCAAATTCGGATGAAACCTTCCCAGACCCTGATGAGGTTTCCCAGGAAATCGAGGCTCTTAACAAAAGGGTCCATCAATTAATTTCCTTAAGAAAACAAAAGGAGATGGATAAGGAAAATAAAACTAAGGCAAGACTTATTGAGAGAGATAGGTTGTTGAGACAAACTATAGATCCTGAGTTATTTGCCCATGAAGAGCTGAAAAGCAAAGAAGAGGGCCCTATTATCAGAGGAAATTTGACTGCTAAAATTAGTCTTGCACCGAAAGTTCTTGTGCAAACTAGTAGGGAGGTTCAAAGTGATCCACAACCTATTAAAGTCATCATTGACAAAGGGAAACAAAAGGTTATAGACATTGGGTCTGGTTCCAAAACTACAGACATAGTATCAGGAAGTGAAACATTACATCATGGATTGTCTTTACATGAGGTAGAAATAGAGAGAATCAGAAAAGAGAAGGAGAATCTATAGAGGAAGTTGGAGAAAGCTGAATTAGAAGCAATTAATGCTGAGGTTAGAATAAAAATTGATTACCTAAAAGCTCCTCCTATAACTTTCCCTTTAACATATCAGAGTAAACCTATACCTCAACATAGTTCACACTGCAATGACAATTCAACCAACCATGCCCATGAATAATGTCCCACCTCTCAACCAATATACTCCTGTTAACCAACATAACCCTTCTTTTCTTTTAATGTTGCTCCAGTAAATCAAGTACCCCTTGTACAACCTCTTAACCAAAATAACCAAGTCCCTTGAGTTGGTGGTCCTAGTTTGAGAATGAATATTGGTAATAATTGTGCTGGTAACCAATTCTAGAGAAGACCCATTAATGTGAAATTGTATAGATAACTTTTCTCTGATGGAATCCCAGGTTACCTAAACCATGTCCCTATTAAAATGAGGGATAAACTTCAGAAACTTGTTGAAAACAATTCTATAAGTGTAGAGGAACACCTGAAGTCTTTTGGTGACATGATTAATGACTATGTGATTATGAAATTGTTTGTGCAGTCTTTAGTGGAAGATGCTAGAGATTGGTACAGAAGGTTGCTTGTAAATAGCATCAATTCTTGGGAAGAATTGAAGAATTATTTTCAAGAGCAATATGGAGACAAGACAAATGTGAGCTTCATGATCAATGAATTTAAAAAACATCAAGAAGTCTGATAATGAGGTTGTCATAGACTTTAATGCAAGGTTTCAAAAGGCCATGCATAGACTTCTTCAAGTAATGAGGTTAGATGAGAATGTATGTTTGACTACTTATTATAATGACTTTGACCCAAAGATGGCCTATATCCTCAGAGATAAAAACCCACATATTTTAAGGGATGATTTTAGAATTGCAATAAATGTGGAAAGCAATAGGAAAGCATTAGGCAAATTGGGAAGGAGAACTGATGGCAAATTGTGGCAAGAGAAAAAGTCACAATTAAAAAAAGCCTCTAAAGAAGAGGATAAGATTGAGAAATTGACAACTGCTACAAAAGACCTTACCGCCAAGGTGAGTAAGAATGATAAACCTCATTATAACTGGCAAGATAGGCCTGCTAGATAACATGACATGCCATATAACACTACTTTGGAAGGATGGAAAACCTTGGCAAGACAAGCTAAGAAGTACATAGAATCATGATACTCCTAATCCTTTAAATGGTGGAAATATGCATAATGTGGAGAACACTCTCTGGTGTACAGCATGTGATGGACCACATTTCCCTTACTAGTGTGCTATGGTGCAATCTTTAAATGAATCTATGAGGAGTGAGGGTGAACGGAGGTATCAGAATGAGGATAAACCTCCAGTTAATATGTTTGAAACCATTGTCGAAATTGATTATGAATCTTCACAGGATGAAACAAGTGAGTATGATGCATTGAGAAATAGTGTAAATTGCCATGGGCAGTTGACAATTGATTGGCATCCTACCTTGAATGTGGTGACAATTGAGGATGAAGAAGCTCATCTTAGAAGGCCTAGTGAGGAAGAAGTCAAAAACCTCACCAAAGCTGCCATAATAAAGGCCAAACATAATTATAATCTAAGAAGTAATAAGAAGGATGACAATCAGAGTGAGCCCAGTTTCATGTTTATGAAAGAAGTTTTTTTCAAAAAAAGGTGGCTAGTAGTAATACTTTTGCCCAAGATGGCCATGTTAAAAAGGATCAGTCCAATGCTTTGGGGAAAATCTGAAGAAAATAGTGTGACTGGCAATTCATTTGAGATTGTTGCTGATAAGAAAATAGATCAGAAAAGGGAAGAAAAGGTTAAAGCCCATACTAAGTCAAACATTAATTCTGCATTTGATATGACTCGAGCTTTAACTCAGATGAAAGTTACAATACAATTGATGAAATTATTAAAAATAAAAGAGCATAGAGAAGATGTGCTCTCTTTACTTTCTAGTATATCAAACACAAGTGCATCTTTACCTAAAGGTACTGAAAAGGATAAAAGGGATCAATCCCATAAATTTATGTGGGAACCACAATTACTCAACAACCTTCCCAAGTTGATCCTTTTTATATAACCTTATTAGTCAATAATAGACTAATAAAAATTTGTATGGTAGATTCTGGGGCTGCTGCAAATGTTATGCCATGTGGGGTCATGAAGGAATAGGGACTATCAGTAAGTACTTTGTATGGTAGATGTTATGCCATGGATAGAAGAGAAGTACTTGTTGTGGATACTATGAAAGATTTAGAAGTAAATATAGTAGCATTCCCTGAGGCTACCTATAAGATGGATGTCATAGTAACTAACCCAAACCTCATTATGGAATGCTTCTGTCTAGACAATGGGTTGCAATAGTTGGAGGAAATGTCCAATTAGACCTTTCATATGCAACTATCCCAGTGAATGGAAATCAAGTTAAGTTATATAGAGAACCACATACCCCAAGGGTCATTGAGAGAATAGATCCTAACATGCTTAATTAGATGATTGATGTGGACCTTGACAATTTTAGAGTTGAACCAGTTTAACCTTAGTTAAAGAATATAGACCCTATTGTTAATGAATTAGAATCTCACTAGGAGGGTTTGTGGCATATGTATTTTGATGGAGCTTTCTCTAAACAAGGATCCGGACTAGGAGTGTTTTTTGTTTCTCCATCAAGTATTGCCTTTAAATACTATTTTCTACTGGATTTTTAGTACATAAATAATACAGCTGAGTATGAGGCCTTATTATTGGGGCTAGGAATTGCTAAGAAACATGGAATTCAACTATTGAGAGTTTTGGGTGATTCAGAATTAGTAGTATCTTAGATAAAATCAAGGTATGCATCCAAGAATGACCGGTTTAAAAGGCATAAACATGTCGTATGGGATGTGAATGAATATTTTGATGCTTTTTCAACCGATTATACTAAAATATCAAAAAACATTATGGTAGACTTCTTAACCAATGTTGCACTAAAAAATGATGATGTAACACTGACCAGAGTGTCCATAATTGAGGTTAAAGCTAAACTTGCTATCCTAGATAATGTGTATAATTGGCAGGTGTTTGAAGATGATGATGACATACTTTGATTTGTACAATGCATTGATGAATATGGAGGTCATAAAATTGATTGCAATGCATTAGTAGAAGTAGTAGATGGTAGAGAAACGATTTCTGGAAATGACATGGTCCAGTTAGAAACTAATGAGATACCTAGAGGACTAGTGCAACTAGAGGGTGTGTTCAGCTATAGTGATGATCATTGCACCAGAAGTCATCCACTAAACTAGAGGAATTGGAAGAGGTAAACTTAGGGACAAAGTCATCCCCTAAGTTAGTGTATATCAGGAAAAATTTATCTCCCCATATCAAGACTAACCTCATTAATTTGCTAAGAAAATACAAACATGTTTTTGCTTGGTCCTATGAGGACTTGAAGGCGTATAGACAAGATTTATTTCAACATGAAATGCGTCTGCATCCTGATGCTGGGCCTTTTAGACAAAAACAAAGACCCATTAATCCCCTCCTAGAACCCAAAATGCAGCAAAAATAATATAAGATAAGAGAAGGGGGATTATAAAGCCTATAAGGAATTCTTCACGGGTATCCAATTTAGTTCCTATCAGAAAGAAGAATGGGGACATAAGGCTTTGTGTAGAATTTAGGAATTTGAATGTTGCTTCTCTTAAGGACAACTACTCATCTCCAAACATGAAAGCTATGCTACAAAGGGTAACTGGTTGTGACTTATTATCAATGATGAATGGATTCTTTGGTTATAATCAGGTATTAGTAAAAGAGTCTGAGCAGTTCAAGACTACTTTTACCACCCCTTGGGGAACTTATATGTATGTAAGGAGGCCATTTAGTTTAAAGAATCCTGGGGCAACTTTTCAGAGGGCTATGGATGTAGCCTTCAAAGAATTTCTTAACATCATAATGGTTGTTTACCAAGATGACCTTACTTGTTTCTCAAAGAAGGCAGATGATCATTGTGATCATTTGGAAAAATTATTTTGTAAGGCCTTGGAATTCGGTGTATCTTTAAATCCAAAAAAAATGCCATTTTGTTGTAATTAAAGGAAAATTATTAGGGCATATTGTTTCCCAAGGAGTTAGGATTGACCCTAAAATAATTGAGCTTATTAATAATGTGCCTCAACCAAAAAGTGTCAAAGGAATTCAGTCCTTTTTGGGTAAGGTAAATTTTGTTAGGAGGTTTATAGATAACTTTGCTGAGATTGTTAAGCCTATTGTCAAACTACTTAAAAAGGATGCTAAGTTTTCTTGGGATGAGGAAGCAGCACAGGCTTTTGACAAGATACAAAAGGCTATTTAGGAAGCCCCAATGTTGAAATCTCCTGATTATAGTAAGCCTTTCGCAATGTTCTCTTTCACTTCTTACCATATAGTAGCAACAATTTTGCTTCAAAAGGATGATGACGGGTATGAACATCCAATTTATTTCTATAGTAAGTCCTTGCAAGTTGCTGAATTAAAGTATGAGAGTATGGAAAAATAGGCATATGCTTTAGTCAAGGTTTTCAAAGCATTTAGGCCTTATCTTGTAAATGCAAGAATAATTGCTTATGTCCCACATGCATCTATTAAGGACATTCTATCTTAGCCCAAGGTTACCATTAAAAGATGCGGGTGGATAAATAGGATACAAGAGTTTGATCTTGAGATTAAGATCACAAAATTTGTAAGAGGACTAGGCCTTGCCGAACTAATGACTGAATCAAATTTTGTCATGGTTGATATTAATAATCTTGAAACTGAGAAGGTTATGGTTACTAGTATTTAAATGCGGCCATGGTATTCAGAGATTGTACATTTTTAAAAAAATATGACTTGTCCAGAAGGATTGGCCCGCAATCAGAAAAGGACACAAGTCCCAGAGATATGTTATTGTTCAGGGAGACTTATATTGGCCAAACAAAGATGGTGCATTATTGATGTGTCTAGATGATTCCCAAGCTCAAAAAATACTGACAGAGATGCATAATGGAGTATGTGGAGGTCACTATTCAGTGAAGACAATAGCTGGTAAGATAATCAGGGTGAGATATTATTTGCCCACTTTGTTTAAGGATACCCATAAATATGTTCAGAAATGTAATCCTTGTCAAAAAATTTCTTCGAAATTGAAGTATGAAGGAGCTTTGCCACTTAACCCTATTACAGTTGAAGTCCATTTTGTTCAATGGGGCACTGATTTTATTGCAGAGATAACAAAAAGGTCAGGCCGAGGTCACAAGTGGATCATGGTGGCCACAAACAATTTCACAAAATGGATTGAGGCCATACCTACTAAACGGGAAACTAGTAAAATTGTCATTGAATTATTAAAGGATAATGTATTAACATGGTTTGGTGTACCTATGAAATTAATAATGGATAATGCTATATGCTTTAGGTAAGAGGAATTCACAAAATTTTGTGCAGGTTATGGAATTTCTATGTCATATTATTCACCATATCACCCATAGGGAAATGGCCAAGAAAAATCAAGTAATAAAAGTCTCTTGGATACCATTAAGAAGATTCTTGAACAAAATATTGGTGGGAAATTCACAATTTAGGTTGGCCTAAACATGAAATTAAGATCTAGGGTTTCATACTTAAGAGTTCTCTTTCTTCATTTGAAGGGGTCTTTTTCTAAGAATCTAAGAGGAGATTTTTGGAGCATAAAGATTCTTCTTTTCAGTGAAAGAGTAGATCTTTGAAGTGCTCAACAATATTCAACATTCATCCGTCAAACTTTCATCAAGCATCATTTCATCAATTGGGGGCTTTGAAGATGTAGGAGAACAATAGGAGATCACCGACTGAAGATTGGCTTGTACCTCTCTCTTGGGGTTGGGTATGGATTCATGTTGTTTTCATGTCTTTGTATGAGCTTCATTTTGATTCATATGCATGCTTTATATCACTTTGCATCATGGATTGAGAGAATTTACTTTGTCAATTTTAAGCAAATAGGGTTTACTCTTTAGGGTTTCTCTAGATTGTTTGCTTTCATTTTAGGATCTTGCACACACACAAAGTTCTAGCACACACATTTTTAGTACATTGTCGACTATTTTTTGATGTGGAAATCACAAAAATAGGGGATTGACTAAGGCAAAACCCTATATAGCCACCTAAAACCCTATTTTTCAGCTATAGGTATAGGTTCGGATCCAAGCATCGTTGGAAGTTTCAGGATTGACATAACACACAAAGATTATTCTGGAGTAAATTTTTTATCAAAAACCCCTGGGATAGGGACGTGGCACCCTGGTCCTATCGATTTTCAGTAGTATTTCACAATGCAGCACTTTGCAGATCTCATAATTGAGTCATTCAGTTGCAGCTTCAGACTTGCAGAATCGGGACAATGACATGGCACCCTGGTCCCAAAATTTCAACTTAGATTTCAAACACAAGTGCACCTCCAAATTTTCCTCCTAATCTATACTTTTCAACAATATATCGGTTACCTTTTGTCCTGTATTTCCAAATTAGGGTTTGTTTGCTTACTTACACTTTAGGTTAGATTGTATTTTGAATCATTCCTCTATCTCATTTGCAATAAGGGAATAGAAACCTTAAGAGGTAATCCTTGACTCTCTCTTCCTCATAAGAAGTATCTAAAGTGTGTTACCTCCCTAGGATTTTTCCTATTTCATGAGTGTGTATGAGAGTGGGATTAGGGTTTCTATACTTAGTCTTACTTTTTCACCTACACAGGTTGAAATAGGACATAATTAGGGTTTAAATTTAATGATTTATTGGAGGGATAATATAAAAGGGGCACACTTAGGTTAAAGGGCCCAATTTTATGATTTATGAAGTGATGAAGTATGAATTTAGATTTAATTAAATTAATTAATTAAATACTTAAAGATAAATTATAATGCAAGATGCAAACACATTAAGGTGGGTGCTAAACTAAGCATAGAATTGTACCACCCTAACAAGGGTGTACAATTTATAATTCTACAGTACCATTACACAAACACAAAAAAGGAACCTCCTAAGGCACATGAGAATTCCACACCTAGCTAAAGATAGAACACAAAAAAAGTAAAAGCAAAAGAGAACCACCAAGCACTAACCTATGACCAGAGATACAACCAACAATAGAAACTACATCAAAACTAGCCAAACACCAAAGATACAAAGAGCTACTGGGTGAAGGCATTTCCTTCTTTCCAATCCTTACATAAACTAAGGACTTTCTCAAAGAAATATTTTATTATTATGGTACTTTGCAGAGTTTAGAGTACCAAAATCTGAAGTGTCTTTGACAATGGAGGCAAGGGGCTCCATCAAAGTAGAAGGGGACTAAACATGTCTGTTTCATTTGGATTTCCTATGGTCAATTTCTTCTTGAATATCTTTTAGAGAAGATGAATTTTTCATACCCATATCTTGGATTTTCTTAGACATCTCCTTGATTTTTTTCATAAGGATCTCCTAGGTTTCCTTCAATTCCAATAAAATCCTATTTTAATTTTTTTGTCACGCCTCTTAGTAAGTTCTTTTAGAATCCACTCAATTTTCTAACTTCCTAGCCATATTTGTTGCCACTTTCTAGATGTGTTCATTCTTCTCTTCCATATCCTATTTATCTGCTCTCGTTGTAGCCTCTTCCAGAGCCTCAGGTCTATTAATCTTCTTGATAGCAATGTTGAACTGTGATAAGAGCCATTTAATCACTAGTTCTTGCTTCTCCACATTCTCCTCCAAATTTAAAACCCTAGCCTCTAAGTTAAGGGGGACCTTCTTGGAATCAAGTCTCCTAATTAGGAGGAAAGGGGGCAACCCCCTTGAAAGATACAATGGACTAGTTGGATTTAAAATCATAGGAGGACTCAAAATCCTTAATCTCTTTGTCTTCATCTAACTCTAGCACCTCCACATTCTTAGGAGGTGGATTAGGAGAGGGCTTTTACTTGGCTTGTCTAATGGAGTTAAAGTGGGTGGGGATGAGCTTAGGTTTGGAAGGGGAACCAATAGTAGGGCTAGGTTTTTCCATTGGGGGCATGAAAATATTAATCAGCAAATTTTGGTTTGATAGTGAGTCAAGAGGATTTGATAAGGACCCACTAGGAGAGGTTAAAACAAGGTGAAATTATAAATTATATGAATCAAACCTTGATGGATGGGCAAGAAATTTTTAGCCTTAGTTACAACAATAGAGTGAGATAATGAAGAACAAGCCCAGGGGTATGTGCAGGATCATGGTGTGCCAAAATAGGCCCTTAAGTGCCAATGAAATTTTAGAAAATCAGAGTTATGGAACTTGACATGAAAATTTGACTGTTGTGAACATTATTTTTAAAATATGTAAGAAGAGAATCTATCGAAAATTGAATGTAGTTTCTAAGCTACTAGTTGTTTTTTGAAAAAAAAATCCTATTTGATGAAAATTAAAAATTTCAATGCAGTGGTACTAAAATTTTAGGAAAACGATAAGAAGTAGACGTATGTTTGACCATCATAATCACAATAAAATCATAATATTTTTCTATAATATTTATAATATAAGTATTAGACTTATGTCCCGATGTGACACATATTTTTTTATAATTTTTTATGAATTGTTTACTACAACTTTTCATAAATTTGGAAACTCCTACGTCTAACCACCTCGACTTGGTCAAAACCTTATGAAATTTAATTTTTCCCTATAGTAGAGGAAGCATAGGATTTGATGCATATTTCGGATTCAAAAAATGTTATACCGTTTGAAAGTTATGAGTGTTTTTCAATCGGTGTATCAATCAGGACTATTGTCAGAATTCAATTAGAAAATAAATAATAATTATTTATGAAAGTTGAAATAAGAGAAGCCTTATATTGTCAGAAAGTTGATAGCATCCTTAAAAAACCCTTTTTCGTTTTATCAATTTTTGCTACAAAAAAATTCGTCAGTCACCAGTGTAAAATCTGAAAAATCAAGGAATACTAAAAAACATGTTTTTTTAGTTGACTTTCTAGGCTTGTCACTTCCAAGCCAAATCCCAAAGCATTCCCAAGCCAAAATTTGAAATTTGAAATTTGTACAACAAAAATTGGATATTCGATTTTAATAAGGAAATTCACTAACTAAATTTGCACATAATTAATCTATTAGTTATTAATATTTTAATATATGATATTAGGGAGAGGGAGATGGAGGAGTGTGTGTGTGTGAGAGAGAGAGAGAGAGAAGGGAGAGAGAGAGAGATAGAAAGATTAGGGGAGAGAGAGAGAGAGGGGGGGGGGGAAAGGGAGAGAGATAGAGAGATTAGGGGAGAGAGAGAGAGAGAAGGGGATATATATATATATAGAGAGAGAGAGAGAGAGATGAGGAGGGTGAAGGGAGATAGAGATGGGGAGAGGGAAGGGAGAGAGAGAGGGGGAGAGGAGGAGAGAGAGATATTAGGGGAGAGAGAGAGAGAGAGAGGAAGGGAGAGAAAGATAAAGAGATTAGAAGAGAGAGACAGAGAGAGGGGGGAAGGGAGAGAGAGATAGAGATATTAGGGGAGATGGAGAGAGAGAGAGAGAGAGAGAGAGAGAGAGATGAGGGGATAGGGAGGGAGGGGGAAATAGAGGGGAGAGACAGAGACAGAGACAGAGATAGAGACAGAGAGAAACAAAGAGAGGAAAGGGAGAGAAAGATAAAGAGATAGAGAGATTAGGGGAGAGAGACAAGGGGATATAGAGAGAGAGAGAAAGAGAGAGATATAGAGAGATGAGGAGGGTGAAGGGAGATAGAGATGGGGAGAGGGAAGGGACAAAGATAGAGAGAGACTAGGGAAGAGGGAGAGAGAGAATATGGGTCCTATGGTGTCCTAAGGGGTCATATTCTGTCCTACAACCCCTTAGGACACCATATAACCCCTTAAGACACCAAATTGTGTCATTATGGGTCATATTGTATTCTAAGGGGTCATATTGTATCATATGACAGCATTAAGACACTATATGACCCCTTAGGACACACTATGACCCTTTACAATTCTATATAGTGTCGTGGGTCATATGACCCCTTATGACACCATATGATGTTGTTATGGATCATATGGTGTCCTAAGGGGTCATATTGTGTCCCACAACCCCTTAGGATGCAATATGACCCCTTAAGGCACCATATTGGGCTATTATGGGTCCTATGGTGTCCTAAGGGGTCATATTATGTCCTACGAACCCTTAGGATACCATATGACTCCTTAAGACACCAAACTATGTCGTTATGGGTCATATTATATCCTAAAGGGTCATGGGACACCATATGACCCCTAAGGATAGCATAAGACCCCTTATGACACCATATTGGGTAGTCATGGGTCCTATGGTGTCCTAAGGGGTCATATTGTGTCCTACAACCACTTAGGACACCATATGACCTCTTAAGAAACCAAATTGTGTCATTAGGGGTCATATGGTGTCCTAATCGGTCATGGTACACCATATGACCCCTAAGGACAATATACGACCCCCTATGATACTATATTGGGTAGTTGTGGGTCCTATAGTGTCCTAAGGAACCCCTTAAGACACTATATTGGGTCATTATGGGTCCAATGGTGTCCTAAGGGGTCATACTACATCCTACAACCCCTTAGAACACCATATGACCCCTTAAGGTACAAAATTGTGTTTTTATGGGTCATATGATGTCTTAAGGGGTCATGGGACACCATATGACCCATAAGGACAACATACGACCCCTTATGACACCATATTTGGTCCTTATGAGTCATATGGTGTCCATAGGGGTCATATTATGTCCTACAACCCTGTAGAACACCATATAACCCCTTAAGACATCAAATTGTGTCGTCATGGGTCAAATTATGTCCTATGGGGTCATGGGACACCATATGACCCATAAGGTCAATATACAACCACTTATGACACCATATTGGGTTGTTATGGAACCTATGGTGTCCTAAGGGGTCATGGGACACCATATGACCCATAAGGTCAACATATGACCCCTTATGACACCATATTGGGTCGTTGTCAAACCTATAGTGTCCTAAGGGGTCATATTGTGTCCTACAACCCCTTAGGACACCATATGACCCCTTAATACACCATATTAGGTCATATGGTGTCCTAAGGGGTCATATTGTGTCCTACGACCCCTTAGGACACCATATGACCCCTTAAAACACCAAATTGTCTTTTTATGGGTCATATGGTGTCCTAAGGGGTCATAGGACACCATATGACCCCTAAGGACAACATACGAGCCCTTATGACACCATATTGGGTCGTTATGAGTCATATGGTGTCCATAAGGGTCATATTGTGTCTTAGGACACCTTAGGACACCATATAACCCCTTAAGACACCAAATTATGTCGCTATGGGTCATATTATATCCTAAGGGGTCATGGGACACCATATGAACCCTAAGGAAAACATACAACCCCTTACAACACCATATTGGGTTGTTATGAGTCATATGGTGTACTAAGGGGTTATATTGTGTCGTATGACCCCTTAGGACACCATATGACCCCTTAATACAACAAATTGTGTCGTTAGAGGTCCTATGGTACCTTAATGGGTCATGGGAGACCATATGACCCCTAAAGAAAACATACAATCCCTTATGACACTATATTGGGTTGCTATGTCTCCTATGGTGTCCTAAGGGGTCATATTGTGTCCTATGACCCCTCAGGACACCATATGACCCCTTAAGACACCAAATTGTGTCATTATGAGTCATATGGTGTCCTAAGCGGTAGTGGGACACTATATGACCCCTAAGGACAACATATGATCCCTTATGACACCATATTGGATCGTTATGAGTCACATTGTGTTCTACAACCCCTTAGGACACCATATAACCCTTAAGACACCAAATTTTATTGTTATGGGTCATATTGTGTCCTAATGGGTCATATTGTATCCTAAGGGGTCATGGGACACCATATGACCCCTAAGGACAACATATGAGCCCTTATGACACCATATTGGGTTGTTGTGAGTCATATGGTGTCCTAAGAGGTCATATTGTGTCCTACAACCCCCAAGGACACCATATTGGGTACAACAACCCCTTAGGACACCATATTGGGTTCTACAACCCCTTATGACACAATATTGTGTCCTAAGGGGTCATATTGTGTCCTACAACCCCTATGACACAATATTAGGTCGTTATGAGTCATATGGTGTCTATAGGGGTCATATTGTGTCCTATGACCCCTTAGGACACCATATGAACCCTTAAGATACCAAATTCTATTGTTATGGGTCATATTATGTCCGAAGGGGTCATATTATGTCCCAAAGGGTCATCAGACACCATATGACCCCTAAGGACAATAACCAACCCCTTATGACACCATATTGGGTCGTTATGAGTCATATGGTGTCCTAAGAAGTCATATTGTGTCCTACGACCCCTTAGGACACCATATGACCCCTTAAGACACTAAATTGTGTCGTTATGGTTCATATTGTGTCCTAAGGGGTCATGGGACACCATATGACCCCTGGGGACAACATACTACCCTTTATGACACAATATTGGGTCGTTATGAGTCATATGGTGTCCATTGTTAGGGGTCCCACAAATACTGAGAGGGGGGGGTGAATAAGTATCTGACCGGTAATTATAATTTCTTAACTTAAAACATGTAGAACATAATACAACAGTGTACCGGTATGTAAGAAATAATAGAAATAAATAGAATCAAGTACATCCACATGAAAAGTACACCATAACACAAGATGTTAACGAGGAAACCTGGTGTGGGAAAAACCTCGGTTGGATTTGTGACCCACAATATTCACTCACTGGCCAATAAGAGAATATTACTTACAATAGGGGCCTGCACATGCAGGAAGGCCAACTACCTAGAGCTCACTGCTCAATGGGAAGTCTCACTGACTTACAATAAGGATTATACAAATCCAATATCTTGTACTGCTTTACAATAGCATCTTCAATGCCAGATTCAATACCAGTTCCTGCTCTGTTCTTTACATATACCCTTTGACCTATATTTCGCACATTAGGTCTGCCTAATATTTTTCTTTATACTTCTACTCACTCATACAAATGTCTACAATGATCTCCTTTATATATAAGAGTCATTTTACAATTTTCCAAGTTGGCTTACAATAATAAACAAAATATTATATAACAAAAATCCTAACGGCCTTTGTGCCGGTATACTTCTTTTCTTCTATGTCGGTGCCGGTGTCGGTGTCCTGAGTGCCGATGTAAAGTGTGATCTGCTGATGTCAGTATAATGTCTTTGCCGGTGCCATGGGATTTCAAGGTTGCCATCAATGACAAAACCTTCAATCACATACAATGTCTCACTCGAGTATGCATATGCCAACATCCATAGGGGCCATATTGTGTCCTACGACCCCTTAGGACACCATATGACCCCTTAAGGCACCATATTAGGTCGTTATGGGTCCTATGGTGTCCTAAGGGGAATATTGTGTCCTACAACCCATTAGGACACCATATGACCCCTTAAGACAAAAAATTGTGTCGTTATGGGTCATATGGTGTCCTAAGGGGTCATGGGACACCACATGACACGTAAGGACAACATACGGCCCCTTATGACACCATATTGGGTTGTTATGAGTCATATGGTGTCCATAGGTGTCATATTATGTTGTACGACCCCTTAGAACACCATATGACCCCTTAAGACACCAAATTATGTTGTTATGGGTAATATTGTGTCCTAAGGGGTCATGGGACACCATATGACCCCTAAGAATAACATAGGACCCCTTATGACACCATATTGGGTCTGTATGAGTCATATGGTGTCCTAAGGGGTCATATTGTGTCCTACAACCCCTGAGAACACCATATGACCCCTTAAGACACCAATTTGTGTCGTTCAGGGTCATATGGTGTCCTAATGGGTCATGGGACACCATATGACCCCTAAGGACAACATATGACCCCTTATGACACCATATTGGGTCGATATGGGTCATATGGTGTCCTAAGGGATCATAACTAGATATTGGGTCCAATCTGATATCGGATTCCAAAAATATCACGCAATCCATGGGTTAAAAATAACTCATGGGCTATCACAGTCTAATTATATTGTCTCAGAAAATTGGATATCCGATAAAATCAGATATCTGATGTTTATACTTAAATTATTTTAAAATAACATTATATTATATAATATATTATATAATATGTATTATGTAATAATATAATAGTATATTATATATTATATATTATATATTATATATTATATATTATATAATATATAATATAATATATTATTATATTATATATTATATAATATATAATATAATATATTATTATATTATTATATTATACTATAATATTATATTAATAGGTCTGCAAATTTTCGTAGGTATGGAGAACAATCGTCGTTTGGGTTCCTTACCCTTGAGGAAGGAAATTCTTCATGCCTTAGCCAATTTTTTTGAGTTTTCAATACTGAGCATGGAATTCACTCTTCATGGTGGAATTCATCACTTCCGAGCCTTGGAAGAATTTTCAATTTTCCTGACTGGGCATAGGATTTTGACTTTGATGGATAAAATTCTTTCTTTCATGTTCTCCATGGATACCTCTGTTTGGCCTCTATATTCTTCCTTAGGTGTTATTTGCACTTCAGAGAGGGAATTTTAAAGTTTTCAATGAATTCCAAGGCACTCTTACTTTGGTGCCCTTCCTTGATGCTTGGTGCAATTCTTCATAGAGCATGGAATTTTGATGTTTTTGTGAATCCTCGATGATGGTGTGAGTTTAGAACTCTTTCTAGGCTTAGGGAAGAATTTTCCTTAAGGCAAGGATTTTTACTTTTTTTATGCTTTCCAAGGACACCCTTGTTTGGCGCCATTCACCTAGCATGGGCACAATTTCTTTAGGAGGGAGGAATTCACTATTTTCCATGAATTCCATGGCTCCTATTTGGTGCCCTGTGTACTATTTTTTACTAAGGCAAGGAAATCTTGATTTTCCACGTTCTCCATTATGACCTCTTGACTTTTGCACCCTTCCAACTCCTAGGGTAGAATTCGGCTAGGAGGAAGGAATGCATTATTTTGTCCATTTTCCTTGAGCATACCATTTTGGCACCCTCCTTCACTTTTGGGCGCTATTTTTCACTGTGCATGGAACTTTGCATTTTCCACGCTCTCCATGGAATGTCTATTTTGGTGCCCTCCATCATTACTAGGCGACATTTTGTTTTGGTCATGGAATACACACCTTTTTCAAACTTTCCTTGAACACTTCATTCTAGCACCCTCCTCTAGTCTGGGGCGGATTTTTGCATGGGTGGAGGAATTCATACTTTTTCCATTCCTCCTCGACTTCTCCTATTTGGCTCCCTCTTGAGGAGTAGGGCGGATTTTTGCATAAGGGGAGGAAATTTGCAATTTCCATGCTATCCATGGAGACTCCATTTTGGCACTTTGTGACTTTCTAAGGCAAATTTTAACTCTTACCATGGATTTCACAAAATTTTGGATTCTCCTCAAGATTTCCTTGACTCCTTTGATTTGTTCATTTCCTGATGAATCACCATTTGAAGTGACTCCTGCCAGACTTAGAACATTTTTTAAGCTTTCCACCTCAGAAATGGATGCCAACACTTAGCCATTTTTTGAGTGATTTTGTCTGCATTTCAAACCTTCCAGATTAAGGAATAGTCATGAATGCTCGATCTTTGTTGCTTGCCCAAATGGTCCTATCACAAATGGACTTTCCAAAAATAATTTTTTTTCAAGATTTCAGTGTTAGACCCCAAGATAGGACACAGGAATGACTTACAAAAAATAGAAACTTACTAAAAATAGAAATTACTACAAATAGTAAAGTTTGATTTTTGTCAAAATGAGGACATTTTAGGACTTAGTAAAATCCCTAAAAAATAGGAACTTTCTAAAAATAGAAAGTTGCTCCGTGTTGGCTCAAATTTTACTGGGAGGTTCCTTGAGAGGTCCTGATTCCAGTGATATGTTCAGTTTTTCCAAAACCCTAACAAAAACCTCTAAAATCTAGGACTAAAGGAAGAAACCCTAAAATTGACAAAGCAAGCCCTAGACTTCATCACATTCACTCAAACGAAAAGCAGACTTAATCAATTCAATCCCCCAAACACCTACAAAGCAAAGAGACTGGAGAGACTGTAGTGACAAGACCCAAAAAAAAAAGTGATGCAGAGCCCTTCTCACACCTAATGGCAAGCCCAACAAGGTATAGTTTTGATCCTTCAATTGATGGTAAGGATCCCTACAAAGGACTCCACACCTTTAAGGCTTGGTTCACTTCCACTTCTCTAGCCTAGCCTACTCAA
Organism: Cryptomeria japonica; assembly: GCF_030272615.1. Classification (NCBI taxonomy): domain Eukaryota; kingdom Viridiplantae; phylum Streptophyta; class Pinopsida; order Cupressales; family Cupressaceae; genus Cryptomeria; species Cryptomeria japonica. The sequence continues at coordinate 300,268,571 of NC_081411.1, forward strand.
GTTGAGTAAAAGGCTTCACTATACCCAACATGTCTCAATGGTGACTCCTCCTCTTTGGAGATTTGGATTTGGTTCATCCAAGGCACCTGTGAACAACTCTAGGCATTGGTTTAGGACTTAGAGCCCCCTACACTATACTTCCTTTGTAAACCTACTCCTTGGCTAGTAGCCCTATTTGGCAACTATTTGACCCTTCACTCCAAAATATTAAAAATAATCGGTCAACCTATTTACCTTTCTAGATACCATTTATGGAGTTGTACTTAATCCCAGAAGGAATTGGCAAGACCAGAAGTATAGGGGTCTGAACCTTGTAGGAACCTAGAGACCTAATTAGGGTGATTAAGCCTAATTTACAAAGCAACACCAAAGTTCGGTATCTCAATCACAAAAATGAATTTATGAGCATGTTGGGGGTTGTGAGTAACCTCTAATTCCAAGGTTGCATGCTTGGAATCCATCGCTAACTGATTGTAGGATGATTGTCCTAAATTAGCTTGAGGTAGTCACATAGAGATGCCTACCTAGGTCTGGCTCATTCTCCTTCCAACCGAGTCTTCCTTGAAAAAACCCAAAAGAATCTTACAATACATAGGCCAATCTTCCATTCCATAAAAGGAGAATAATTCTAGATGGGTGGGGTGCAAGATATGGCCATTTTCAGGCAAAGCCCTAGCCAAACCCTCACTTTCTGGGTTACAGTCAGCCAAATGAAGGGTTCTCTCTCCACACAAAATAATAGACCTCAGACCATTGCCAAATCATAGGTTATTCATCCCTCCATCTACTTCATGAATGATTTGATCAGTACCAATCCGTACAATGACGTACAATCTCTGCAAACTCAGAATTTCTGGGAAAATGACTCAATTTCAATGTCTTATTGCTTCAAACTTTCAAACTACAATCTCTCCAAATTTGGGAATAATTTCCACAAGGTTTATAGCCTTCTCTAATGATTACCAACCAAGTTTGAAGAGGTTGGAGCTGTTGGGTAACTAAGATTTGAAAAGTTGCACTTTTGCTTGCAAAAGTTGCATTTTTGCATCTTTTTGCAAAATGTTGTCAACTGACCCAAGTTTGGGGTCCACACAACATGGATCAACCAAACATCATATAAACATTCTAAAATCCTATAAAACACAAAAACAAACATCCTATGACCCCTATTTACCAAATTGTCCAAATTGGCTTATCCGGATGCCTAATTTGTGACATTGGTTTACATGGTGGAGTCCTTATTGGATACATGAAAATGCATAACCAAAAGACATTCAAAATGACCTAATCTTCCTCATCCAATCCATGATTGGATCGATTTTCTTGTTGAAGAGGTCCTCCTGCACCACAAAGCCAAAAGACCGAAGGGCCTAAAAAGTACGGGGTCCCCATTTGCAATGGGGCGATGTGTGAAAACGTCACAACACAGCCCTTCATATTTCTATCATATGGAAGAGTTGAAACCTTTCCTTATTTTCGTCCTCCATTAATCCTTCTTTGATTTGCATGCTTCCTCCTTTCTTTCTTCCTACTCTCCCCCCTCTCAAATGAGGTTCTCTTCTCCCTTTTTATATCGCATGTTTGAGGGAGTCACAACTTTCCATTTCATGCCCTTTGACCATTCATTAACTTAATTAAATTTTAATTATATATAATGTTATTCTTTTATATTTTAATTTGATTTTTTTTTGTTTATTATTAAATCCTATTCCAAAGTGGGGACATGACATGTATTTTGCTATGTTATTTGACTTTTTGTATGGTGGTGTATTTTGAACTTAATTACTACTGCAAATATGTATATATTTTTATATTTATATGTTTTTGTATACACAAACACAAAACGAATCCAACCCCCAAAATTTTTTTTGCCCAAACCCGCAAGCTGAACCATTGAACCCAAACCGGTAACTTAGTTTACAGCTATAGAAGCCCAAAATTTCATGCTGTGTGGAAGAGGTGTTTTGTAAACTAGATAGTATGGTTGGTAGAAAATGAGAAATGGAAGATGTCATTAGATAAGGTTTCATACAATTTACAAACCATTTCACCAGGTGCTTGCTTAAGGGGTGCATCTTCATTTTTTAAAAGACTACAATTATTAGAGCATTTAGTCACATTTGCTGGCTTCATGACAATGGATATGGAAGTTGGAGGTATGTGTCTGAATGGAGGATGCAGTAATGGAGTTGTATAAATGATTAGTGATTTCTACAAAGATCCAGTTGCACTAGAAAATGTTGATTCGATAGCTGTCATAGCTAATGTGAGTCCACCTCAAGTTGTTACAATGTAGAAGGAGTGAATGAAGCTTAAGCTAGGAGCTATGAATGGCTGGAAGTGCATCAAGGAATGAAATTTCGGCAAGATTATTCTCCTCTCAACTGAGGATTTTTAACAGTAATTCAAAACAAAGGCATCTGAATTTAGAAAAATATCCCCCAGAGCATGCACAAAACTTTCTAAAGTATTGTTGTTTCGTATCACTTGCCATGGAAGCTCAACTTACTAAATACTTCAAGAACAAAAGATTTTGACACCTGCCAATGAATATGATGGTTGCTTGGGAGGCCTCTAGCATGACAAGCAAGCTCTTGTTGATGTTGAGAATTCTATTGGACCAAAGGATTTTGAATAATCAGCTCCTATTATTCCAATTGTTGCAAGTGTAATCATTGTTCACAATCTTTTGGATGTGCCTAAAGGTTCAACTCAAGGGTTATCAAATCTATGGAGCACCAGTTCAAATAACTAGTTATTTTTCCATGTAAACACCTAGATTCAGCATTTTCTCTCTGATATAGGTCTTCTCTCCAAGCAATCTTCCAGAAAGAGTGCCTTCATCAATCACTCTCATTACCATTTCTTTCAAGAAAGCCAATATCCTTAGGCTTTTAAAAAACTAGTTGGTGTCAATATGTAGATAACATGTCTCCGTACAGATGGATAAGATAGTATTTTCATCAATGCTAGCACTCTACTACTTTTTATATAGATCTTACCATTGTTTCTACACAGTTGTAGCTTTCTATACAATAACAATCTAATGCTTCGTCCATACAGCTCTCACCTTACCGTCTACACAGCTGTCAGTCACTTTATGGTTTGAAGGTCTATGTATAGAGTAAAATTAAACATCATTAACCATTTCTTTCATAATCTCAACTACTCGTTTAAAAACAAATCATGCTTGTTTGTTACTTTCTAGAATTCAAAAGGTTCATGTACAGAAACAAGAGAGGATTCAGACATACATTCTATTTTCTCATTTATAAATCCTCTCATGCCCTCATGTGCAAAAAGAAAAAGTGGGTATGCAGAAATTTTCGTTCATTTTCTGAAAGAATTAATTAAGCTGGACAAGAAAAATGAATGCATATATTGTGTATGCACCAAGGAATCCAAGTGCCATTACATTGGTTTGCGGAATATTATTAGTTTCATTTCCTGAATTTAATGTGAATTATACCTTTAAAAATAAGCATTAATGCCTTGAATACGCTTCTAAAACTGAATGCCTTGAATACACTTCTGAAACCGAAATCAAAGCTTAAAGCATGCCACCAGAAAATTTTAAATTTTTTTAGGGTGGTCAGATCCATGCATCATATTTAATCGGTATAAATGAGAAAATGTTTCTCCAGAAAGGTGAATATTAGAATGCAGTCAAAACAATTATGACAAATGATGAGAAAAAATGTTGGACATATATCTAAGCCTGCTAAGAGATTATATATCCATCTCTGTTGCTAAATACCTACTGTTCAGAGAAAAAATTCAATTTAAAAATTAAATAATACATCATTGTCTTAAATCATCGTGTAGACCAAACTCATTATATTTCAAGAAGAGATTAGCCATTTGGGCTGTTAATAAGTGTAATCAACAAAAAGGTCAATTGGCATTCAGTTTAAGTGCAATTTTTGCATCCCTTATAATTATTCAATTTTCAAAGTAACCATAGGAGAATCCCTTTTAACATGGCCATGCAGGTAATATATTTCTATAATTATTCGACACCGGTTATGCCCTAGAATTTTATTTTGACTCCAGAAGCATGCACACACACAAACATACACATATACATAAACTAGAGCACATGTAACAATCCTTAGCAGGGTTTTATTAAATAATAACAGTAATTGAAAGAGTTGAGCTTAATTGGTTGAAGCATTGAGTTCTTATTGTGAAGACCAAAGTTGAAATCTCAAAGGAATATCTAATATGAAATAAACAATAATCACTGTAAAATTACTGACATTTCAAAAATCATTTACCATGTACCCTCTAAAGTATTCCATTAGCAGAAATAATGGGCAAATGTTAGGCATTTTCATTAAGGAAAAACCAAGAACTTCATCATGAAGGGAAAACCTGAATAAAATCAACACAACATAAGCTTTTCTTTAAGAAAAAAAGAGCAGGAAGAAAAAATTACTAAAAAATGCTTGCTGCAGTTTTATCAAGGCATAGATGCAGTAAATGCAAATTGCGTATTTAAATTGAAGAAAGCAAAGACAAATGGGTCATAAGTGGTGTCGAAAAAGGCCTTACCTACTCGAACATCCGCAATCCCTAAGCGAAAGAAATTGGTTGTATCTACAGACATATTTAGAAGAAAACCTCTGAAGGTGACTTGAATCTTAGCAGAGAAGTTGATTTGGTAAAATTCTAGCCATTTGAATTGCAAAACAACGGAGGTGACTGCAGAAGGCAGATGAAACAAAGCAGTCAGAAGGCGGACAAAAGATATTATACAAAAAACTAAATAGATATTGCATACCTCTCATCCTCCATGAAGGAAACTGGTCATGTTGCCATTATTATATTTTTATTTTTAATTTGTGGGCTAGTGGATGGTGGGGCCATTTTAATATGTAAAGAAATTAATAATTTTTTAAAATTTAAACTAGATAGGTACCAATTGCAAAACATGCTTGATGGAAATGTGGATAGTTTTCAATTTGATTAAAATTTAATTATTTACATTTGTAGAGAAAATTTTTAATTATTTTTTTATTATATGAAAATAACAAAATGTATACAATAGTTTAAATTGTAAGAAAATAGAAGAATAGTTAAAATTAAATTTTAGGTGAAATTAAATTTCATTTAAAATCAAATTTAATATATATTATAAAGTAATAAAAAAAAGTATATGAATGGTTTAATAAAGTTTTTTTTAGTTCTTTAGTAAGAGTTTGAGATTTCAAACTCTTTATTCAATCAAATTCATTTAAGCTATGATTGTAGTCACATCTGTTATAGTAATAGAGATAAAATTTGATTCTTAGTACTCATTTAGAACATTCAAATTTATTAGAAAACAAAAGACCTTTTGAAAAAATAATTATTTTTACTTATCTAGATATTAAGTTACCAAATCATCTATAAATTTTAAAATTATTATTCCAAAAATAAAGAAAACTTATTACTAAATTCATAGCTAAAATTGAATTATAAATTTAAAACCATTTTGAAGTGAAACTTAAATGATTAAATTTTTCTAAATTTATTGTAGCTAATTTTCTTAGAGAAAATCCTCATCTAACTTATCTAAAATTGCATACATGTTTTTCTTTCATTATTTTCATCTTTGAAATAAAAGTATAAGATATATTTGTACATTTAACAAATTTCAAACTTTTAATTATTAATATCAAATTGTTTTTATGGGGATTACAATTTAAAATGTATACAATAATGTCCTCACCTAATATTAGCTATTCTTCCATTTTCACTTTGAAAAACTAAATATTTTAGATTTATAAATAAATCAGTTTTTTAGATTTTAGAATATATGTACTATAATCATGCTCCAATCTTTTGTCTTTGTCTATTGCATCGAGCAAAGGAAAAAAAATGCATTATAGAAGGCAACCAAACAACTACCAATGTGCACCAAGAATACAATAGCCTATAACATCCTAGAAGATTATGGAAACAAAAATGGCTCCAAAAGATCGTAAGTCCATTACAATATAGTCATCCATAACAACTATTAAAATGACTAAAGTAAGAGAAATTCTAAGGAAGCATACAACCATTACAAAACAAAACCTTCAAATTTTGAATTTCAACATTTGTTGTAGCTTTTTGGAACATAAAGTATCACTTCTATGGAGCTACAAAAACTAAAACTTAATTCCATCTAGATGGTTTTCAATCTTCATTTGTTCTTTTCAAATTGCAAAATGCATGTCACTGAACATGTTTGTTATAATTATGCTCCTCAAAGCCTTATCAATTAACATATATTAGGCCTACTTAGTTAATCATTGAAAGTTATGTTTGTCTCTATTCCAATCAACACCTACATCATCTATCCATCATCATTTTTATAACTAACACACCTATCCCTTTATATAATTATAATACATACTTCAATTTCAGTTTTGTGCATTAGATGAAGTTCATGATAATTAAGATCAAACTCATGGAGCTTGAGATTCACCTACATCATTCTCTTTAACAATTTAGAGTTTGGAACATTCAACAAACTAAAATAACTAATCTTTCAACAATGACAAAATATTCTAATCAACACCTACAATATATCCATCATTGATTCTTGAACTATGTACACCTATCCCTATCCATAAAATGTTTAAATACATATATTCAATTAATTTTTTCTTAAAAAAATTAAACATAAATATAACTCCTCGCATGCATTACACAACTCATCATATTTAACCGCCTTTCATATACTTAAAATAAAAGATAAATTCTACTTATTAAAAATTTTTAGTTCATATAAAAATGTGTTTACTAAATGACCTTCATCTGCATGATATAGTTAAAATAAAAGCTAATAGTATATATACTTATCTCTATGATAGTGCCATATATATCTCTATTTATCCCTCTCCCTCTCCCTCTCCCTATATATATATATATATATATATATATATATATATCTTTCTCTCCCTCTCTCTCTTATCCCTATATACTTATCTATTTATTTATCTCTTTCTATCTATCTATCTCTGCCTTTATCTCTCCCTCTACCTCTTCCTCTCTACCTACCAATCTCTCTCTCTCTCTCTCCCTCCCTCTTCTTCTCCCCCTCTATCTTCATCTCTACTTTTATCTACTCTAAACTTACTAGACTAATGGTAGTAACTTGATGCTTTGCGTCCTTTTGTTTTAATTAGTAATATTATGTTGTTTAATTTTATATTTTTATGTTTTTTTTTATCTATGAGTAAAGAGAATTTTTTTAAGGAATTGATAAATACAGGTTTTTTCACGTTTCTAGATAATTTTAAAGAGAAAATATTTAATTATTAGTGAGATGTGATAATTGATTATCATTGATTAGGTTTTAGCATTTGACTTTGTAATTAACTTATTTATTTTGATAAATAGTACACTAGATACAAGAGGCCTTCATCAATGTTAACAAGGTGAAAATGGACGTTACATGGTGTTGGAGATGGTAGTTTTCTAAACTTTTTTTAATATAACTTCTATTATTGTTTTAAGCGCTAGGCCCTATTTTCTCTTGTTGAGTTTGTACTTTATTGTTTTAATTCATCAAAGACGTATTTAATCGATATATGGCACATGTCAACCAAGCACATCATCACATATTTAGATTTTGTATTTTGTAAAAGCATGTGCTAAACTATAGAGAATGCGACACTAATAAGAAGATGCCACACAAGTTACCATGGAGTACAACTAGGATATCTATCAAACATTTACAAAGATAGGCATCATTGAAGGGTGAAATTGCATCTTTCAGTTTTACATTAAACAAGAATGCATGATACAAAGGGAATGGGTGATGCAATGAAAATGTGACATGCAGATTCTAGCTAAGAAAAGGAAGGGACCAAAAAGAAGGCACTTAGGAAGACAACTTAATTTATTCTATAAATGACATGCTAAGGCTTGTGAGCTTGCTTCCCAAACCATTTCCTCCTTGAAGACACCAACTAGATCTCACTTGTCTAACCTTCACCTAACCCTATGGAGGAGTTTCAACTCAATCCACCATGCCAAAACTTATAACTGTTTAAGAAAAGTGATGGCTCATTTCCTTTTGTGTTATGGATCCCATTATAATCAATTTAGATGATGATGTGGATGATGATCTAATAATGTTGTTCATGCTAACAATATTTCTAATGATATGTATGAGATCATTGAGATTGATCATGAACTATTTTTAAATTTTTCAAAAGCATTGACCCTAGATCCTAGTAAAAAGAAAAGTGATACATCATTAGAGCATAGTCCTTGTTTGGAACTTGTAGTAGCTCCTCTACCATTCTTTTTATTTCTCCTCTTGCATCTTGTCCACTATCCCTAAGTGATGTTAAGCAAGATTAAGAGGCAAATGATTTTCTTGACTTGCTTCATCTATGCCATAGATTCCTATGTGTGTTTTCTTGTGCATAATGTGCTACCTCCGTGATGTGCTACTTGACATGTCTTTGTGTTATGTTAGGCTCTGCCTTGTTGCTCCATTTTCATAAAGTAGTAAAGAGGTTGCATTTGTCATGGCATTCATCTTTTTGTATCTAAATTATTCTATATGTTGTATCAATGTTATGTCGTACATGTGTTAAATTGTTCGTAAATGTGCCTTTGTGTTGTTTACCTAAGATGATGCAAAGCATTAATATATATCTTTTTGGTATCTTCTATGTTGACCCAAAAAGACTTCTGTGTGTTCATCATATGTGCTCTTCTTTCATCGTGCTTATAGTTCCACTACCTTTGGGTGATGAGGTCAATTCAAGGTAATTATAATTGATATACATTATTTATCAAAAGTGCACATTGACACCAATTAGTGGATCAATTATGTGCTTTCTCAATACGTTTTGTGACCATTGCCCTTGGTTTGTCCTTTATTTGGGGCATATTGCTATCGCAACATGCTTGTCTTTTGGATGCATGTATGCTACATTAAAGCTATTGCTCCTAGTAATGCGTAGTCAATTTCTTTAACATGGGGGTATACACTTCACTCATTGTTACACTTTATGAACGCATCGCAAGACATGGTTTGTACACTTTGATCAAATACCTTGTCATGTTTAGTACATGCTGCAATACCCATTTTGTAGTTGATTAATTCATTATTCAATTTACTTTGTAAATTGAGCCTTTTGCTTTGTAATCTTTTGCACCAATTGTTTCAATTTAACTTTTTCCTTCTCAAACATGACTTGTAGTAAGCCAAAGCATTACTAGGCCAACATAGTCATGTTTTATTTTCCCTTCATTTGTTGCTCCTTTTATCTTGATATTAGATTGATAAGATCCCAAGCCCCTTGGTGCTTGGAGTGTATTTCCTCTTTAATACCTTGATGAAAGTCTTTCAATGCTTATCTATACTTTATTGAGAGTATGGGTATAGGCCTATACTCCCACAAAAGTGGAGGCTAAATGTAGCATCATAATTTGAATCCCTATACAATTTTGTCCTTATCTAGGCCTCATTTTATCATCTTGGTCTCCCATGCATTAACTTTTTTTTATTATTCTCACACAAACCCTAAATTATACATCCCAAACACTTCCTCAGGGTTGTGTCTTAATTTTTGGTCTTGATTAGGAGGACTATGGTGGTATATTTGCCCTACTCTAAGGACTAGGGCAATAACTTTGCCTTGGTCCCAAGACTCGAGCTATTTCTTTGTCTTGGTCTCCTTAATCAAGACTTGAATTTGGTCCTCATAATTATAACGTTAGTAAGGTAAGAAATCATTCCTTGAGGTTGGACAACTTTAGAAATTAAAATACTTTTAGTGTAGTAGGTATAAAAGTAAGCCCAATCGCCTGATTTTGAGATGTACATTCATGCACACATGATCTTTCAGTTTTGACTTCAAGTGAGCAAGCAATCAAGCATCAAGACATTAAAGAAGAGATCAAGTACAAATTTCAAGCATTCACGATGACATCCATGATCATGATTCTCTGAAGATATTTACAATGATATTATCAGTTGACATTTTCTTAAAGATTCAAGGAAATATTCATCAAATTTCAATTCAGATCTAGCCTTGCCCTCAAAAGGCAATCTTTTCCAATTCAATTCAAGTTCTATTTTAATTTCAATTTTAGGGTTAATTCCAAGACTAGGGTTTGACCCAAGCAAAAACCTATCCACAACATATTTTCCTCTTTTTGTGTGTAGGAAATAAATTTAGGAGTTGCAGATAGAGATTCAAACTACGTAGATGACGATGAGTAGGTCTAGCTTTTGTAGAGGCAAAAACTGAAGGTTAGGGGTGACCAAAACCTCAGTCCTAAGTATTTCTATTGAACTTCTAAGAAAATATTCCTAATGACATTATGATCTTGCAACATGATTCTTGTCCACATCTAATCACTTTGGAATTAGGGTGAGCTTCACCCTAGTATCAAATTTATGAGTCAAATCTTTCAAGTGTGGATCCTCCTCTGCTTACTCTATTTATATCTCCCTCTATTGTATCTATAGCTTACTGTTTATGCTCAATTACATTCACCTTCCATAATCTAGCATTCAAATACATTCAAATCAATTTCAACTAAACAAGCACAAAGGGAAAAAGAATTTGAGTTGTATTCAGTCCTTTTGCATTGAATCAATTGAGTTCTTCTTCCCTCAATGTTTTTGTTGAGAAAGTTAGGTGATTTCCTATTTTTCAAGCCTTAACTTGTGAAACCCTAATTTTATCACCATTACACTCCCATATAATAGCCACTCATGTATAACTCATACCTATGGAGCTATGTGAAAAAATACCCTATATCTATAATCACTCCACAAATATCGAGTGTACATGTACATGAACATAATAACCAAAGCATAACAAAATCACCCAATCCAATATAACAAATATAATTTCATTGCATTTAACTAATCTAAATCACATTATTATTTAATTTCAACATAAATATTAATGTTTTGAAACAACATAAGTTTGCAATCACATTTAACCCATTTTTAAATAATATCTTGTACATCATTATTTTGAAGCATAATAATTATCAAGTTTGTTATCTTCTCACTTGCATCACATATCACCATGTAGAAGAATACATCAAGTCCTCGAAAGAAACTTGGCATAATAGAATACATGCATCTCAATGCAAATAACACCAGCAATCAACATGTTGAGGAACACAATCTCAAATATGCAAGTGGTTCATCCATATTATGAATCATAAGGGCATCATAAACACACTAAACTAGAATATAGAATAATTTCTCTAAAGAAAAGATAACCATCAACTATGCATCCCTAGATAAATAGTCAAACTAGTGATGAGATCTATATATCTCTAGGTTGCTAATGAAAAAGGCATTATATGATAATTGATTGTTTATGACTATACCTTGAGCATTATCATTAATATATAATAAGGGGTGACTAATGTGCTTGATATATCTACAAAAGGAGAAGAAATTTTATATTTTAATCCTATCTAGTAATGTTTTATCATTATCTAAATAAAATCTAATGATAGGGAACTATTAGATCTAAAAAATGCTATCCTTGCAATGCAAAAAAATAAATTTTAACATTAAGTAACAAGACATAATCATGATCATGTCAAGGATTGGTGAAAAAAAGAGAACTTAATTATTAGGGTTCTAACAGGGAAATGCAACATGTCTAACCAATAGATTAAGTCATAGGTTAATTAGTGCATTGATATTAACAAACCATGGCTATAATCACATGTCCAATACATCGACGCTAAGCACTATATTTTGAGAGAAATGTGTTTTTTTTTTCTCTACAATGAAATACTACATGTGTCATTTTATATTTATGTAAGAATTTAAATTAAAAGAAATATCGATAATTATTTTTAACAGGTTTAGATAACGACCTATGCTGTTGGGTTAATAGATTGAGTTCATAAATTTTCACATTTTTCCATTCTTGTGTAGAAAATATATTTTAATAATAGAAAAGGGGCCCAATAAATGAGCAGTCCCATATTTTAAATCAGACATATTATTAAAATAAACTTTCATTTGAACTTTAGAATTATTAGTTTTGATTTTCAAGTTACTGGTGTAGACACTTCAAATCCACTTCTTGTGAACTTTAAACCAACATTGTCATGCTTCTATCAATCTCCATCACTAATCATGTGTCACATCCTCAATAATTAACCACATCATATTTTCCCTAATGATTAATTAAATAAATTATGATTTGATTCTCCTTCACCTTGACCAATTAAATCATATTTAGTTTGTTACCATAACCTTCATCTATCAATAATTAATTAGATAAATTTGTATCTAAATAATTAAGCTAATTCACATTTCTCTTCTCAATTAAAATAATAAACAAATCATCTCCACTTCACAACAAAAATCCCAAATAATTAACTTTCCATCTTGATTTTTAATTCATCCATCACAAGGTGTAATCTCCCTCACTCACTTGTACTTCTCCCTAGCCTTCACTTTTTTTTATCTCATTTTCACATGCAAATGGAAGTGACATTAGCCTTTCATCTACTTAATTTAATCCTATCCCTCCACTCGCATGCTTCTCATATATCCTTACATGCAAACAAATCCTAGCCATCCAATTTGAAACATGATCTCAACAATCCATATCAAGAGCTAGAATCTATATAAAACCTTATCTTAAAGGCACTTTCCTTATATGGAGGTGCTTGGTGCTTCAAAGATCATCGATACATACTTCCAAAAGGGGAATCACTTTATAAGAAACATAAATTCTATATCTACCAATCATTTATCCACACCAAAAAACTCGCCTAACAATCAAGAAGGTATAATGATAGTGTTTATTGCTACATTTTATTGTTGTTAATGTCTTCTTTACTCTATTGGTATTCACAATTAGTTTTCATGTTCGGAATTAATAATTAAATAGAAAAAAAACTCATTTAAAAATAAAAAATAACAATAAATGATATATCAGACATAAACACTAACAACAAATAGAAACTATAAAATTAATTTAATAGAATGAAACTCTCATTTAGATATTAACATTAGAATTCTAAATCAATCAATTCTTAATTTGCATCAAAGAGCTCATCCAACAATTATGAACATAAAATAATGATGTTTATTGCTATATTTTGTTGCTAGTAATCTCTCCTTTATGTTTAGTGATCGAAGTTCACAATAGAAATCGTTTTGTCTAATTTTTCATTTGAATTTTGAAATTCACAATTAATTTTTTGATATTTCTAATTTTAAATTACATACTTTTTTTTTCAAAAACAAATCTTTCTAAAAATAATAAATAATAGAATGACACTTGAACACAACAAATTAAAATTATAAAAGCACGCTTTCTTCAATATTTACTACACCAAACAACTAAGTATGTAACATGACCTTTGAAACCCAAACCTTTGATCTAAACATTAACTTGTAACATAAACCACCATTAAGTCACTTATAATTATTTGAAGTTCCACATT